>NW_020838020.1:2361515-2463492 GCF_003676395.1 Aethalodelphis obliquidens | reverse complement strand
GGAGGAAGGAAGGGAGGGAGGAAGGATGGGGCAGGGAGGGAGGGAAAGAGGGAGGAAGAAAGATAGATAGAGGATAGATAGATACATAGATACATAGGTAGATAGGAGATAGATCTATTCAATTTTTCAATGATTCAGAGCTTCCTCTTGTCAATATTTTAGTTTAAAACACACACTATTTTCCAAAAGTGCAAATATCTGTTTCAGAACAAACCATTAAAAAAATTAGAAAACAATGTTTTAAGAGCTCGTTAAATGAGTTTCACCAGAGGTTATGACTGCTGGTTTTATAGTCACTACTTTAAAAAAATAGCTTTTTTCACAATTTGTGATATTCCTTCGGTTATAGGTTATCATGTATATTTGGCAAAATGCTATTACAAACACTGACATAATATATTACTTTAAATTTCTCAAATGTCCAAGACTAAAGAGCAGGAAGAATATGGGGTACAGAAACAGAATGAAGAACACATGGAAAGTGTGATGTAGGAGGTTTAAAGTTGTATGATTAATGTCTTAGCATAAATTAAATATTCTGTAGCCTTATTTTCATAATGTAGCACTTCTGATGTAAATAATTTACCAAAATAAATGTCAGATAATATTGGGTCTGTGTGGGATGGGGTTACACTTGGATCTAAAATGAAGTATATCTCTTATAATGACAGACAGAGAGATACAGTATCTTATGTTCCTTGTTTTCAAATTAGTAGTTCTATCTGTTGAACTAGTTGTCAGTTTCATCCAAATACTGTGATATGTATGGTGATTTGTGAGGATTCTGGAATATGATAAACATCTTCCTTCTGGTATGTGATAACTTCCAGGCCACTGAATCCAGAAAATAGCTAATGCAAAGTGATGATAAGGACACAAGTAGAATATACCAAAAATCACAAAATTTGAGCCCAAATTCTGAGTTACTAAATCATACATCAATAATTATGCCAAATATTACAGTCATCAAAATTGGCTGCTTCAGTTGTGCTGTGTAGTGCAAAATTAAAGCATGTGGCTCCTTATTCATTCTTATTAAGAATTTTAAGGCAGCAGCACCAGAATGCCTAACCAAGACTGGGGCCCTTTTACACACAGGGTCTTGTGTGACTATACATGTTGGGTGTCCAGGAAGCCAGTGGTGACTGTAGTCTTATACTTCAAATATGCCATTAAGTATAAGCTGTGACATCAAACCCAAGACATGCCTTCAAAATTAAACAGCTTTTCATAGTTTAAAAAAAAAAAACCTCAATATTAATTATAAAATTTAAATTAAAGAAGAACCAGAATTATACAAATATTAAATTGAATTGTACAAAGTACATCTTAAATTTAATTGAATGTGATGCTTAACATAATTTAGTTTCTGAAATGTATACATTAAACCAATCTACATAAAGTAATAAGTTCCTCTCTTCCTTTTTTTGCTTCCTTCTACTTATATTTTTTGCTTTGTAAACTTGATAAAGGTCACATATATGTTTGCCCAGTTGTATCCCCCTATATATAATTAAATGGTAAAGAGCTTATTGATGGGAAGTTTCAAAATCCCACAGGAGTATCTGCTAAGTTCCCTCAGGACTTTATGTGCCTTTAGCAATGCTATGACCTCCATTAATTGTTATACCTAGTGTATTCTAGAAAATAGGAGGCACACTCTAGAGTTAGTGCTTGGGTTCAAATCCTTGTCCAAAGGTATAGGCAATATCTGTAACTTTGGACAAGCTACTTGCTATTCTTATTATTTTTTATTTGTTTATCTGTAAATTAAGTACTCGTTTTAACATTTACCAAGATAATTGCAAATAATACAGTACTATTATGCTTACCTCATAGAGTTATGAGAATTAATTGAAATAATCTATGTGAATCTATGAACATAGATAGAATGTAATATGTATTGAGTAAAGGTTAGCTATTGTGAGATACATTATTTTGTATTATTTGTGTGCTACCCATAGGGCACAAGGAATTACTCCCTTCTATTGCACAGGGAATAATTACAAAGACCAATAGCAGGAGACATTCTCAGAGAGTAAATATAGCTGCCATCTATCTTGAAGACTGTAGAGATAGCTTACTGGATACCTGAGAATGTTCCTGGCTAAAATAGGCTTAGAAAAACTAAGGTTTAGACTCCGTCTTAAGTTTTCTTCAAGAGTATAATTTAGTGAGTTGTAAAATATACAGATAGGGCTTAGGAGTTACAAGAGAAAATTGTATGTAATGTTTTATATCTTTTCTCTCAGGGTGGGCTGGCTCTTTACCATCTTCAATCTTGTACCACTGCCCCCATCCCCACCCAACCACTCCTTTCTTGAGGGTAAGGGTACTTGCACTGCGCTCTATTGCCCAACCTTTTTTCTTTTATTTTTACCAAGTTCCATCTTGAAATAACAGCCAATAGCTTTCCAAAAAAAGGTTTCCTTTCTTGGGGAATGAAGTTAGGGAAATTCATTAGCCTTATTGGCTAGTCCCTATAATTTCAGTTTTTAGCCCCTTTTTAATCTTTATATATTTCTCATTTCCACATTTCTTTATTCTATGTCTAAGTTGGTCTCAACTGAAAGAATGTCTCCTCTTACCATTGACACTATTTTTAGCTGTTGTCATCCTGTCCTTTGTTATGTCTGACATAATTTTTCACTCTTCAAACTGTAATCTGCAATGAGGTGGATATTACCACTGTGTAGTTAACACCAGAAGCAGATTTTCCCTTTCCCTGGGAAGGGATGTCTACCTGTTAGGGGGCAGTCCTATGGTTCTTGCACTACAGCAAATACACACACATGAGTCAGTTTGAATAAAGTTTATCAAAGTTTCATGGTATTTTTGAACATGAACAGGCCCCTGTTTTAGTTATCTATTACTCAGTAATAAATCCCATGAAAATTTAGTGGCTTAAAATAACAATAATGAACATTTCTCTTTGACCTTTAGATTGAATGAGTTTAGGAATAGTTCTAGTTTAGCGCCTCACATGTAATTGAAGTCAGATAATGCCTGAAACTGCAGACATCTGAAGCCTCTTGGGTGGGATAGCCAATATAAAATTTTTCACTCATGTGACTGGTGCCTTGATACTCTAGTTGGTGTTTTAATCTGGTTGGTGTTTTAATCTGGTGTTAATCTGGTGTTTTAATCTGGTGTTTAATGTGTTTTAATCTCTAGTTGGGCTGCTTAGAGATTGATGATGTCAGTATAGTCTCATTTTTTACATGGTTGCTGACTTCTAAAGGAAAGCATTACAAAACAGCTAAAAGGATCATCTGCAGCTAGGAAAGGAGGCAATCAATGTAGCTCAGGATATAGAGAGAGAAGAGAGAGCAATGGATACTTGCTTTTGAAAATCATATAACTCATATGCCTACATCGCAGAGTTATTTTAAGGCTCAAACATTTTTTGCACAATAGAGTGCTTTGTAAACTGTGACATACGTTTTACAACTTTCTGAATGTAAATTTCATTAATCAGAATAAAACTTCACCAATATCACCCTAAAAAATTATTAGGCCAGTTATAAGATAAATAAGTTCTAGGGATGTAATGAACAACATGGTAAATATAATTAACACTGCTGTATTTTACTATGAAAGTTGTTAAGAGATTAAATCCTAAGAGTTCTCATCACAAGGAAAAAATTTTTTTTTCTATTTCTTTGATTTTGTACCTATATGAGATGACTGATATTCACTAAACTTATTGTAGTAATTGTTTCATGATGTATATAAATGAAATCATGCTGTATATCTCAAACTTGTACAGTGTTGCATGTCAATTATATCTCAATAAAACTAGAAGAAAAAATAAAAACAAATAAATGCAAAGAAAAGAAAAGGAAAGGAAAGACAGCTTGGAGGAAGATACCAATTCTCTCAGTGGTGAGGCCTGGAACTGACTAGAGTCATTTTCACCATATATGATTTTTCAGAGCAATCACATGCCAGGCCAGATCAAGAGGGTGGAGAAATAGATGTCATAATTTGATGGCATGTGTGTACTGAGGGGGTAAAAATAAATGGTAACATGTTGGACAGAAGCTACCCCAACTCATATGCAGTGACCATAACTTTTTTTTCTTCCCTCCATGCTTTCCTTTGTTCCACAAACATATATTAAAATCCACTCTGCCCTCAAATGCATTCAGCATTTAACTCATTTCTTCCCTTTTATTTATAATTAAAATTGAACTATAATATAAACTAAATGTTTTTGTATTTTACATGTCATCAACTATTTCCAATTTCCATTAGAAATTACTATAGACAGTCCCAACTGATGATGGTCCAACTTACAATTTTTCAACTTTATGATGGTGCAAAAGCAATAGTTTTTCAGTAGAAACTGTACTTTGAATTTTTAATTTTGGTCTTTTCCTTGGTAGTGATATGTGTTGTATGATGCTCTCTTAGGAAGCTGGACAGAGTCAGTGAGCTGCAGCTCCCAGTCAGCCATGTAATCACAAGGGTAAGCAACCAATACACTTACAACCATTTTGTTTCATACTTTCAGTACAGTATTCAATATATTATGCAATATATCTATCACTTTACTGTAAAATAGACTTTGTGTTAGATGGTTTTGCATGACTGTAGGGTAACATAAGTGTTCTGGGTACATTTAAGGCAGGCTAGGCTAAGCTATGATATTCAGTGGGTTAGCTGTATTAAATGCATTTTCAACTTATGATATTTTCAACTTAAGTTGGGTTTTTTGGGAGGTAACCCACCCCATGGTAAGTCAAGTAAGATACATATTTTTCCGTCTATACTTTAATGCCAAAAAAAGCACAAATTACATTGCCAATAGCAATTTATTGAATAGGAAAAATAATTTATTTACTTAACTACATACATATGTAATATTATTTTTCTCTCCTTATAATGCTTTTTGTTTTTTCCGAATCTGATGTAAATTTTTTTAGCAAAAAGACTGCAAATAATCTATTTAGTATTTTGTGTCCTAACACAATGTTCAATACATTTCTACCAAATTAGTAATTCTAACAAAGAATGTGTACCGTGAAAACCTAATCATAATTTTCTTGGTTTGTTTTTTATTTTCCTATAAGCACTTATGATTAGTATTTAAGCAAATATGCTTTTGAATATGGAAACCCAAAGAATTTCTACTTCAGAGGTAAATAGGAAATTCGAGGGTAATTTCTACCATCACATCATTGTTAACAAAGAACATGTACATCTTTGGGACCTTGAGAATTTTGTTAGAATTAATCACATCATGATTCTAAGTCACCTTGAAAATATACAGAGCCATATTAAAAGGAAAAGAAGTCTAATAATATATTATGTCTATACTAAAATGTTTGCTCTATGATAATGGGTGCCAGTATTTTCTGACAGCTCTTCCGGAAATTCTTTTTTTGTTCCTTTGATATTGTGCTATATATAACTGACACTATTTTCTGACCCATCAGCAAAAGTATTTAAATACAAACAGTAGAAATATTAATGCAAGCAGTGAAGAACTTTTGATTGTTTTCTTCTCAAAACTCTATGATTTAATATGAAGTTTACAGTATGTGGTTATAATTCTTCCTCTCATACAAGCTTTCAAAAATAAGAAAGGTATATTTTCCTTTGACCTGAAAAAGGAAAAGTAGGAAAGAGTTTATCTTCTTCAACAGACTTTTTTTTTTTTCCTCAGAGAACTTAACATAACTGTGGATTTGCTTCAGTTGAATAACTTGCTTTTAATGCACAAAATCAGACATGTAAGGCCTTAAATTTAGTGAGAGGAAAAGTTTTGAGATGTCTTAGATTCTTTTGAAGGGAAACATTGAGATATACTTATAGTCACTGTGGATGGATGTATAAACTAAATTTTCAGCTACATTTCCACAACATAATATCATTTATTTGCAACATTTATTTACAGGTTCAAAAGTAAAATAATAAAAAATACATAAAATTTATTGGAAACCTGATTTAAAGAAGTAAAACTTTTACTGGGAAAAAATCTTATTAAAATTATTTCTGTGCCTGTTATATAAGGTTATGTTGGAAATTGCCTTTTATTTTGTTTGAAAATAATTTCTAATTTTTCAGCCACATAATTTCTAATTTTTCAACCAGAATTTGTTAAATTTGTTAAATTCCTAGTACATGCATAGGTTTTAACTGAAGGTATAAGATTCACAGGTAGAAGAATATAATCATGGTATTTGAAATCTAAGAATGCTATGATTATAGCTCTGCATGGTTTATCAATAGAGTGAAATTCAATATATACATTCTGATTATATATCTGGTTGAGTATTCATAATATCTTTGAATATTGAATTATAAAACTTTATAAACATTAATGTACTAAAATATCTTAATAGAGAATTACAAATAAACACTTGGAATTTGGAGAAATCTAAAATGACTGCTTGTCTCAAAGTATAGTCCCTGGTAGCTTTTCACCAGTTTGAACTTGTTATTACTCAGTCTTGTGACCGACCATACCCCTAACATTGAGGTGTATGTATTCTAGGGTATACCCCATGTTGAACCATAGGGTAGGAGAAGCACCTGGGTAAGTATGGCACATCCTCCTAAAGCATCAATATTAATAAAAGATTGGAGAAGGTATACATCTAAATTAAACTTAGGGTTGCCAGATTTAGTAAATAAATACAAGCCTGACAGTTAGATCTAAATTTCAAATAAACAATAATTTATTTAGTGTAATATGTCCTTTGCAATATTTGGGACATACTTATACTAAAAATAAAAATTGTCAGTTATCTGAAATTCAAATTTAACTGTGAGTCTTGTATTTTACCTGAAACACTAATTAAAATATTAACAGAAACATAAAATATATTAACAGATGCAAACATTTAGTATAATTTAACAATAAAATGAAGTGATTTAATAATAAAACAAGGTGATTTAATAACATTTTCTTTTAGAGTAATATTATACTTCCAGAACTGCCATTATTTCCTCCCTTTGGACAATTTATTTTATTATTTTTATTTTTTTATGTGGATAGTAACACTTAACATGAGATCTACCTTCTTAACAAAATGTAAGTAACAATAGAATATGTTAACTACATTACATAATGTTGTACCACAGATCTCTAGAACTTACTCATTTGCAAAACTGAAACATTATACCCATTGAACCACAACTCATTTTCCTTTCCCCCGGGCAATCATTTTATCTTCTGCTTTTCTGAATTTGACTATTTTAGGTACCTCATATGAGTAGAATCATGTTCTTTTTGTGATCAGCTTATTTCATCTAGCGGTTCACCTATGTTGTCAAAAATGGCATCCTATCTTTTTTTCAGGCTGAATAGTACTCCACTTTATGTATATATCACATTTTGTTTATTCATTCATCCATCAATGAAAACTTAGGTCTTGGCTACTGTGAATGGTACTGCAATGAACATGGAAGTGCAAATATCTCTTTACAATCCTGATTTCAATTCTTTTGGATATATACTCAGAAGAGTGGGATTGCTGTATTATACAGCAATTCTATTTTAAAATTTATTTTAAAACTTCTATACTGTTTTCCATAGCAGCTACACCACTTTACATTCCCTCCAACAGTGCACAAGTGTTCCAATTTCTCCTCAGTATATATAAATGTAGAGATATATGTAAGTATATAATACATATACATAATGATATATGTATTATATACATGTATGTAATGATGCATTATGTATTATATATGTATATTTATAATAGCCAGGCTAACAGGGGTGAAGTTATATCTCACTGTGGTTTTGATTTACCTTCCCTAATGATTAATGATGTTGAACTTCTTTTCATGTTTTCATATACATTTTGGCCATTCAGTCTTCTTTGGAGAAATGCCTATTCAAGTCTGCAGCCCATTTTGTAACTGGATTATTATTGTTCACTATTGCATTGTATGAATTTTTATATATTTTGGATAATAACCTCTTTTCAAATATATGATTTGCCAATAATTTCTCCTATTTCTTAGATTGCCTTTTCACTCTGTTCATTATTTCCTTTGCTGTGCAGAAGATTTTTAGTTTGATGCAATCCATTTTGCTTTTGTTGCTTGTGCTTTGGTATTATATTGAAAAAGTTATTGTTAAGCTTGATGTTATGAAGCTTACCCATTGTGTTGTATTCTAGGAAATTTAAAGTTTCAGATTTAGTTTATTCCTGTGTATGGTGTAAGATAGGAGTTCAATTTTATTCTTTGTCATATTGTTATCCAGTTTTCCCAACACCATTTATTGAAGAGACCATAATTTTCTCATTGCTTATTCTTGGCACACTTGTTGAAGAGCTGGTGGCCTTATATGCATGGGTTTGTTTCTCAGCTATATTCTGTCCCATTGGTTTATATGTCTTTTTTTTTTAATGCACTACCATACTGTTTTGATTACTGTAGCTTTGTAGTATAGCATGAAATCAGAAAGTGTGATATCTCCAGCTTTGTTCTTCTTTCTCAAGATTGCTTTGCAGCAGTAAGTCCTTCCACACCTTTTCCTTTGTTCCTAGCTATCCCAGGCATCTAGACTATGCCAGTTCTTTCAGTGCTTTGTTAGGTGAGACAGAAGCCAGACCCTTAGGAAGCTCACTGAAAAGCAGGGGACTTTGGCTGTTCACCCCATCCCCCCAACCTGAGGTGGAAGTTGCAGCCCAGGGTGCTCACTTTTCATATTAGTTGTGCCAACCTGGGAGGGTGGCTGATGTGGGTAAAGTAAAATTGCTCTTCTTGTCTGTTTCAGTGCACTTGTTTTGTTTTGGGTACATTGGGGTTACTGCAGCTTCTTAACTGAATTCTGGACCTCTCATGAAGTATTTTAGTCCTTTGATTGATGCTTTTGTTTGGGAACAAGGGCTGGAACTTCTTATTCTGTCATCTTATTGATGACACTTCCCCCCAAACTGCAGCTATTGTCTATTCATTCTTCAGAGGACTCATTTTGGTAAAATTTTTGAAAAACCTTTTCATAAATACAAAAACTTAAAGTGTGCAGGTTTAAAAACATGGCTGCTAATACTTTGACATCTCTCTATGGAAATGGGGTATCCACATCCTCTCTCCTTGAAACTGGACAAGTCTGTCAGTGTTTGGAGTAGTTGAATACACTGGGAGTGAAGTTAATGCAGAAATGATCATTTAACTTCTGTCTTGAGTTCAAAAGAACATTTTCTCTTGAACTCCTGAGATGCCATGTCAGAAGTCTTACCATCCTAAGGTCTAAATACTCTGAGAGGCTCAAGTTTCTTGGTAGACCTAATGTAGACATTTTAATCTAAAATTCAGATATGCCTAACCTTCTAGACATCTCAATCCAGGTGCCAGTTTTGTGAGTGAAAAACCCTCTAAATAATTTCATCTCCCTGACATTCAGGTAACCCCAGGAAGTTTAAATCTTTCCCACAAAGTCCCCAGACATTGTGGAGCAGATACAAGTCATCTTTGCTGTGCCCTGTCTGAATTTCTTACTAACAGAATAACATAGTTGTTGTTTCAATCCACCAAGCTTTGTAGCAGTTTGTGACTTAGCAATTGATAACTGAAATGGCATATGACTAAAAAATTTAAAGTGTTAACTGTTTTTAACACAATAACAGGGATATTATTTTGAAAAAATATATATATATATATTTTATATTTTCAGAACTGAGAGCAGAAAGATAGCTTAGAGTAATTTAGTTTGAGCTGCTTAAAATTTAATGTGCCTATGAATCACCTGAAGATCTTATAAAAATGGTACTTTTGATTCAGTAGTTCAGAGGTGGGGATAAAATATTACATTTCTAATAAATGTCCATATAATGCTGATGCTGCTGGTCCCTGGGCCATGTCTTGAATTGCATACCTCTGTTTCAAATCCCTCATTTTGAATTTGAGAAAATTGAGATTTAAAGTGATTAAATAGTTGTCTCAAACTGACAGATAAATGATGACAAGCCAAGTTGTATTCCTCAGCAGAGCCCATGGCCCTGGGTTGTGGGTTATCAAGAGGAAATTATAAATAATGGAGAAGAGCTTTATTATTTGGTGATCACCCATATGCCAGTAACTATGTTAAATACATATATATATATATATATATATATATATATATATCACCTCACGTTTTCTTCACTATAATACTTAAAGAAAGATAATTTTATACTCAAATTGTAGAAGAGAAATTTAAGGCCTAAAGAGATCAAATGACCTATTAGAGGCAGGGTTTGAATACAGGGCTTTTGGACCTTAAAATTTTTATTCTTCTTATGGCATAAATTTTCCATGGTCACTGAGGGATAAATGTCATTGTGGCTATGCTGGAAAAAAAAAACAAAATAAAATGGAAGTGTCATAGAGAACAAATGCATGAAGAATAATATAACTTCATGTTTTATACCTCTATCAGGAACTGTATCCATACTATAACAATATTATTGAATAACACTCTTAAACTTGATCAAAACATGCATTTTTTAGCTTTAATCTAGTGACAAATGTAAATATTTATTTATTGTCTACCCAGTTATTCATTCAATTATCATTTATTGAATAAAAATACATTTTCACACTCAATTTTATGTATTGGGATATACACATGCAAAAGAAACATAAAGTTCCTTTAGGGGCAAATAGCCAAGTGCTTTTATATGTGTTAAGGTGTAATTTTCAAAATTGAAAAACATGTTTCACATAAATAATGAATATGTGTCAAAAAGTTTATTCAACTAATTAGTGAGGTAACCAGTCAGATATTAAAACTTGTTCAGAGAGCGTATGGAGTGCTAAGAATTTATAGGCAACTAATAAAGAAATGTTAGTATAAGACTGTTAGATTAAATACAAAACTAGTTAATGTTCTACAAGGTAATAAGACCAAATCACTGACGTTTTTTCCACTGAGTGATTATATGTATATCAACCAGACAAAAATCTGAAGATAATAAGGAACTTCACCAAATCTGGATATGTAAATGAATTGTCTTAACATTCCTTTCCATGGTGATTATAAAAAGTCTCTAAAAGTCATTCTTAATTGCAAAAAGGGGCAGGTTTTATTATGTTTAGACTGATTATTTACATAGTGCAACATGATAAAGACCTCCCTGAGTTTGCACTATGAATTTAGAGCCATATAAATCTATTGTTCAACTATTAAGCCAGAGAATTAACCACTGTCTACAAAATGTAATACTAGTGTTTTTTGTGTGTAAATTATTCTAATTTTGAGATACCCCAAATTTGCTAAAGTTTCTGGTCTGCAAGGAAGTAACCTTCCTTTCCAGCTGGGAGATTTGGTCCCAATAAGCCAGACATCCTGTGGGTTTAGCAGGAACGGGCTCCATATGGAAAATTCTTACTGAACATGACTGAAGCAGAAACAAAAACAAAATTACAAAATCATTGGAGAAGAAAAAAGAAAAAATGCAGATAAACAGGCTCAGAAAGTTAATGTTCTACTGCCACTTGGGATTCATTCTGGGAGATAAGAAAATGCGCGTGACAAGGCTTAAGCAGCCCATGAAGTGCACTTCTTAAATAACATTGTTTAAACGATTATCAGGTCACTCCACTTGGGACAAACTCTAAAACTATTGAAGTATAATTTCCAAAAAGTTAAGAACATGACTCACAAAACTATATAATGAATATGTATAAAAATTTATCCAAATCATTTATTAATGGGAGATTCAAAAGATTTCCAAATTGTTAGAAGACCATTTAAGAAGCTAGGTGTTTACATGAATTTAATAAATGAATTTTAGCATAAACTTCTGAATTAGATACAAAGATGGTTAATATCCAACTGTGTATTTAGTCTGACCTTTGAGGTTATAATTTCTCCAGCACAGAAATTATATCCATCTCAACTGAAAAAAATATGTAGGTTATAATGTACTTTTACTGTATCTGAAATTATCAATCAATAGTTTTAACAGAGCTTTTTTTCTGAAAACCCAGTGAACATAAATTTTACTTTTTTCCCTGAAGATTCATAAAAAACATAAGAGCATATTTTTTGAAAAAGAATGCAGTTGATAATCTCTCCTAAACCCCTCTAGGATAGATTTCCTCACAGTTTATCACCCTACTATGTATGTTTTCTTTATTTTCTCTTTTTGCTTGATTTTTTCACAATTGAAATACACTGTCAATGAAGAGTTCTTTTTTTGAGACTGACTTCTAAATTAGTGGGAAAAAAATCTGATTTCACTAGAAGACAATTTTTTATTAAATTTTTAAGTTTAAGAATAAACAATATAATAAAATTTATATTAATTTCTTAGAGATGTGCCAACTACCTATTTTGCCATTTAGAAAGAGTGGCCTACTTTTAGGAACATAATCATTTCTATATTAAACCTGATGAGAAGCTTTTGAAAAACTTCTGGGAGCCCTTGGGACCTCATGATTGTTTACATGTTTATGAGTTTGAATGTCTATTAAAACATATAAAACTCTCCTAAATTTTTTAGATAATATCTCTGAAATATCCAATATTGTGCCTTTTATCTATGACTTTCTGTGATTATGTTGTGGTCATTTAACCCCCAGGATACCAAGAGAAATATAAATGAATGAATATTGCCACATATTCTTTTGGCAAAATGTAATGGTCCATTGCATGATAAAGGTCTTCCCATTGAATGGTCAACTGGAAGAAAATACCACATTTTCTTTTTGTCCTTAATCATTCATTATATGATTTTCAGAATTATATGATCAATTTCACTGTCATGATTAATGTCAACAGAGCTGCTATGAATAATGTTGCATTCATCTTCTGATTCATATAATTGTAAAATATCTTCTTTCAGTTTTTGCTACTAAAAGAATAAATTTTAAGATTCTGAATTCTCTACCTAGTGAAATCTAAAGGAAGAATATAATACGTTCATTAAAGATGATGCAATACACTAAGAAAAATGAGAGACGATCAATTTCTCATTGCATCATCTTTCTAGGTGATTCTTTCATTCTTCTGTTCCATTTTCTTTTTGTTTTAAACTTTTATTTATTTATTTTTGAATAGTTGGGAATAATGGACAAACAACTGTGAAATAATTTTGAGGATAATTAACAAAATATTTCAATGTATGGGAAATATAAGATAAATAAGATCCAGTATGTATGTTAGATTCATAAAGAGATGCAATGAACCTATATTTTAATTATGGGATAGAATGAGTTATATTCAATTAAAAAATATGAAGTAAATTATTTTCTTGTTCTTCGAAGGACAGTTAAGAAAGACTAAATATCATAAAATATCAAGTCTTATAAAGAGTTAGAACTCCTCAAAAAAAGAAATTCAAAAACTAAAATTGGTTTCAGTGGATCCTGATGACATACCACCTAGGGTGATACTACTACTGCATAGATAAAAGGCTATCAACCAAGATTAGTTGCATGGTCATGTTTGAGAACAAGGAGCTAAAAATCCAGATGACTATAAATCAATATGAAACAATTTAATCTACCAGTAATTTGTAAATAAAATCCCAGTTGTCATGAATATGATCACACAAAAAAGAAAAACTTTTCCTATATCCCCTAGACTATGTCTAACCAACATTTCAGATTATAAAATTGACAGTATCATCAATGAAATTAGTGCAAATTACTAATTTCATGATAAGGTAATCATTTAGTTGAGCAAATAAATATAATTTTATTTCTATAAATTTAAGACACGGTAGGTGACATTTTTTTACTTTATTAAATAGAATCCAAAAGTATAATTAACAATGTTCAGGGCTTCCCTGGTGATGCAGTGGTTGAGAATCTGCCTGCTACTGCAGGGGACACAGGTTCGAGCCCCGGTCTGGGAAGATCCCACATGCCATGGAGTAACTAGACCTGTGAGCCACAACTACTGAGCCTGCGTGTCTGGAGCTTGTGCTCTGCAATAAGAGAGGCCGTGACAGTGAGAGGCCCATGCACTGTGATGAAGAGTGGATCCTGCTCATCACAACTAGAGAAAGCCCATGCACAGAAACGAAGACCCAACACAGCCAAAAATAAATAAATATACTAATTAATTAATTAATTAATTAATTAAATTAAAAAACAAACAAACAAACAAAACAATGTTCAAGTATTCTTTGTGTTTTTGGAATATCTAAAAATATATTTATTGACATAAGCTGATAGGTTAGAGTACATAAGGATGAATTAACAAACTAATCATGCAAATTAATATGTTTTAAAACAAAAACTTTATCCAAAAATAAACTTCTTGTATGTGTCTGATATGGAATGGCATTAATTCATTTAAATGTCATTTACTATATTATACTTTAATACTTATTACATTAAAGCAAAATAACTTTCTTTTTCCTCCATACCCAGGCACACTTTGAGCTTCATAAACCAACTAATATATCTTGTTCTCAGCTCATGGAACTGAAAGTCAAGGTACAGAAGAGACAAACACATTTTTTATGTTGCAAATAGAATTTCTGAAAAGTTAGTTAATTAATTTATTAATTCAAAAAATATTTATCAAGTACCTACTGTGTTCTGGGCATTCTTTCAGGCCTAATCACTAAGCCAAATTTTCCTTAGACTATCTGGTGGGCATGTAAAATAAAACCCACCTCTTGTTTTAATAGATTAGCTTCTTAAAATGTCAACTTCTCTCTACCTAAGAAAGACTGATAGCCCTTGTTTAGATATGATTACACCTCAGATAAGTTGATGTTAGATAAATATCTCAGCTTGTGGGCGATTTTACTTTATCAGTCAAAATCTTTAGAGGGAAGTATTCTATTTTAATAACTAGGAAAACATATTTTTCTATGTTTTATGAGTTATTTACTTTCTATAGTCTCTTTAAATAAGTTTTCTGAAAGATGTGTCTATTCAGGCATCCAGAAATAAATAATGTTACATAATGAATGAATAGACTTTGGCTGTATCAACATATATTCTGTATATTATATCTTTTATTCTTTTCTGACTGAATTCTATTAAAGTGGGCTTCTTTGTCCTCTTTACACAGGGATTTACACTTTAGCTGTGTAGTACAATGTCTTTAAATAATTATTTTAAAGACTGAGACTATACCAAAGATCTATGGCTGAAGTGTCTATAGATCATCCTACATTTAGGCTAATAAAAATAATTATTTCAATTGTGCTGTCACATCTCATACAGATAGTTATAGAAATACCTCAAGAATACATTCTTTAACATGCTCTTTCAATTCAATAATATCTTAATGATTTTTCACTTCCTTACTTAAAAGATGCTTTCTAGGAAGATTTGACTACATGATTAAGACTAAAGTTATAGAAATCTAAGAAAGAAATATTTACTAAAGAGGGATATATGATTGTGCATGAAAGAGATAATAGGATTCTATGTGTGCACATAAAAGAGATAATATTCTGAAATGCTGCTCTTAAAAATGTTTTGCCACACATACTTAAATAATTCATCATTACCAGGACTGTTCAGCTTATTCTTTATATTTTTAACACTAATGGCAGAGGAGGGAGAGATATATATGTTCTTAACTGATATCTAAAGCCACATCTCTGCTTTAAAACACATTACTGTTTAAAGACAGTATTTCCAAATGTCAACATGAATGGATGTGTCAAATTGATGCTTAATACTAATTTGTTTATTTTTGTTTGACAGTACTTAGATGGTAAAAATTTAGGTATCAAAAATAAAGGTTCCTTATTGTGAAACACTGAAGTAGATTTTCCCTTGGTTTGATTACCATAAATCCCATTAGTGTTAATTGGAGATTGGCACGTGCATTGAGAGTATAATATACCTCATTATTCATTGAGTAACAGCTACTAACTTTTAAAGGCCCTTTAGAATGTGTGACAGGAAACAAATAAAAGCACACCACTTAGCTTTTTGAAAGTTATTTTTGTATACCAGAAAATGAAACAAAAATATCTTCACAAACATTCCACTGCCATAGTTTTAACTTTATAATTTCAACAACAAAATCTTTAAAACCCCCTTTTGTAGCTTAACTAGCTAGTGAATATGTGAAGTAAGTATATCTCCAATCTGCTTAGTGGTAAGTGACCTTGGCTCTGAAGAGCATATGCTGTTTACTTTGTTGTTGTTGTTATTTTAGTTATTTGAACCATTAAAAATCTACTGTGAAATAAAATAATGATTTTAGTCGAAAATAATTAATATTTTGTGAAAGACCACTTTGGAATATTATGATAAAAATATCTAATAACTATGGGGTACTTATGAGACAGTCACTATTGTAAGTACATTTCAAACATGAACTTGTTTAACACTCAGAACCCTGTGAGTTTGGTATCATCACTATCCCTATCTTATAGACAATACAATACAATTTACCAAAGGTAAATTAACTTGCTCAGAGTTATACACATAGTGAGTGGCAGAATTGACATTGGAACCCAGGGAGTGTGACTCAAAAACCAGGTTGATGCAATTATATTGGCGTGAAGAGTCAGCTTTGTCCTGAAACATGAACATACTAGTAAGCAAACTAAAACCTTCTAGCTGATCCAACTCATCCTTTTTAAGAAAGCATGTTAGATCAAAATATATTACCCATGCTTCATAGCTTTGTCTCCTCAATCACCTCATGTAGTTTAGCAAAATATTTCTTCCAAGCTCACACTGAGAAGATTTTCCAGTGACAATTTCAGAGTTCTTATGATAAGAACTAAGATACACAAAGGGCATCTCTATGGCAGATGCTATTCTAAGCATATGTTTTTCATATATTAAACTGTTTCAATCTAACAAAAATCTTTGAGATAGATATTGTTGCTTTAATAGATGATGAAACTGAGGGAGGGAAAGGGCAACTGGTACTCAAATTTAAAAAGCAGTTGAACCAGAAAGATTTAATTGATATTTATAGGACATTCCATCTGAAAACAGCAGATTACACTTTCTTCTCAAGTGCACATGGAACATTCTCCAGGACAGATCACATCTTGGGTCACAAATAAAGCCTTGATAAATTTAAGAAAATTGAAATCATATCAAACATCTTTTCTGACCACAATGCTATGAGATTGGAAATCAATTACAGGGAAAAAAAAACTGAAAAAAACCCACAAATACATGAAGGCTAAACAGTGTGCTACTAAGTAACCAAGAGATAACTGAAGAAGTCAAAGAAGAAATAAAAAAATACATAAAGAGAAATGACAATGAAAACATGATGATCCAAAATCTATAGGATGCAGCAAAGGCAGTTCTAAGAGGGAAGTTTATAGCAATACAATCTTGCCTCAAGAAACAAGAAAAATCTCAAACAAACAATCTAACCTTACACCTAAGTGAACTAGAGAAAGAAGAAAAACAAAAACCCAAAGTCAGTAGAATGAAAGAAATCATAAAAGTCAGAGCAGAAATAAATGAAATAGAAACAAAGAAACAATAGCAAAGATCAGTAAAACTAAAATCTGGTTATTTGAAAAGATAAACAAGATTGATAAACTTTAGCCAGACTCATCAAGAAAAAGAGGACGAGGACTCAAATCAATAAAGTTAGAAATGAAAACAGAGAAGTTACAACAGACACTGCAGAAATACAAAACATCATAAGAGACAACTACAAGAAACTCTATGCCAATAAAATGTACAACCTGGAAAAAATGGGCAAATTCTTTGAAAAGTATGACCTTCCAAGACTGAACCAGGAAGAAATAGAAAATATGAACAGACCAATCACAAGTAATGAAATTAAAACTGCAATTAAAGATCTTCCAACAAACAAAAGTCCAGGACCAGATGGCTTCACAGGTGAATTCTATCAAACTTTTAGTGAAGAGCTAACACCCATCCTTCTCAAACTCTTCCAAAACATTGCAGAGGAAGGAACACTCCCAAACTCATTCTACAAGGCCACCATCACTGTAATACCAAAAGCAGACAAAGATACTACAAAAAAAGAAAATTATAGACCAATATCACTGATGAATATAGATGCAAAAATCCTTAACAAAATGCTAGCAAACAGAATCCAACATCACATTAAAAGGATATACACCATGATCAAGAGGGATTTATCCCAGGGATACAAGAATTCTTCAATATATGCAAATCAATCAATGTGATACACCATATTAACAAATTGAAGAAGTAAAAACATATGATCATCTCAATAGATGTAGAAAAATATTTTGACAAAATTCAACATCCATTCATGATAAAACTCTCCAGAAAGTGGGCACAGAGGGAACCTACCCCAACATAATAAAGGCCATATATGACAAACTCACAGCAAACATCATTCTCAATGGTGAAAAACTGAAATCATTTCCTCTAAAATCAGGAACAAGACAAGGATGCCCACTCTTGTCACTATTATTCAACATAGTTTTGGAAGTCCTACCATGGCAACCAGAGAAGAAAACGTAATAAAAGGAACATAAATTGGAAAAGAAGAAGTAAAACTATCACTGTTTGCAGATGACACAATACTATACATAGATAATCCTAAAGATGCTACCAGAAAACTACTAGAACTAATCACTGAACTTGGTAAAGTTATGGGATGCAAAATTATTGCATCTTTCTTTAATCCTTTGCATTCCTATACACTAACAACAAAATAATCCCTTGCATTCCTATACACTAACAAAAAAATCAGAAAGAGAAATTAAGGAAACAATCCCACCCACCAGCAAAAAAAAAAGAATAAAATACCTAGGAATAAACGTACCTTAGGAGGTAAAAGACCTGTACTCAGAAATCTATAAGACATTGATGAAAGAAATCAAAGATGACACATACAGATGGAGACATATACCATGTTCTCGGATTGGAAGAATCAATATTGTGAAAATGACTACACTACCCAAAGTAATCTACAGATTCAATGCAATCCCTATCAAACTACCTGTGGCACTTTTCACAGAACTAGAACAAAAATTTTCACAATTTGTATGGAAAAACAAAAGACCTTGAATAGCCAAAGCTATCTTGAGGGAAAAAAACAGAGCTGGAGGAATCAGACTCCCTGACTTCAGACTATACTACACAGGTACAGTAATCAAGACAATATGATCCTGGCACAAAAATAGAAATATAGATCAATGGAACAGGAGAGAAAGCCCAGAGATAAACCCACATACCTATGATAAACTAATCTATGACAAAGGAGGCAAGGATATACAACGGAGAAAAGACAGCCTCTTCAATAAGTGGTGCTGGGAAAACTGGACAGCTACATGTAAAAGAATGAATTTAGAACACTACCTAACACCATACACAAAAGTAAACTCAAAATGGCTTAAAGACCTATATGTAAGACCAGACACCATAAAACTCTTAGAGGAAAACTCTTTGACATAAATCACAGCAAGATCATTTTTGACCCACCTCCTAGAGTAATGGAAATAAAAACAAAAATAAATAAATGGGACCTAATGAAACTTAAAAGCTTTTGCACATCAAGGGAAACTATAAACAAGATGAAAAGACAGCCCTCAGAATGGGAGAAAATATTTGTAAATGAATCAATGGACAAAAGATTAATCTCCAAAATATATAAACAGCTCATGCAGATCAATATTAATAAAACAAACAAGCCAATCAAAAAATGGGCAGAAGGCCTAAATAGACACTTCTCCTAAGAAAACATACAAATGGCCAAGAGGAACATGAAACCCTGCTCAACATCACTAATTATTAGAGAAATGCAAGTCAAAACTACAATGAGACATCACCTCACATCAGTTAGAATGAGCATCATTAGAAAATCTACAAGCAACAAATGTTGGACAGGGTGTGGAAGAAAGGAAACCCTCTTGCACTGTTGGTGGGAATGTAAATTGATACAGCCACTATGGAGAACTGTATGCAGGTTCCTTACAAAACTAAAAATAGAATTACCATATGACCCAGCAATCCCACTACTGGGCATATACCCAGAGAAAACCATAATTCAAAAAGACGCATGCACCCCAATGTTCATTGTGGCACTATTTACAATAGCTAGGCCAGGGAAGCAAGCTAAATGCCCACTGACAGAGGAATGGATAAAGAAGATGTGGTACATATATATAATGGAATATCACTCAGCCATAAAAAGGAATGAAATTGGGTCATTTGTAGAGATGTGGATGGACCTAGAGGTTGTCATACAGAGTGAAATAAGTCAGAAAGAGAAAAGCAAATATCATATATTAACACATATATGTGAAATCTAGAAAAATGGTACAGATGAACCGGTTTGCAAGGCAGAAATAGAGACACAAATGTAGAGAAAAAAATGTATGGACACCAAAAGGGGAAAGTGGGGGTGGGGGATGGGCAATGGAGGTGGGATGAATTGGGAGATTGGGATTGACTTATATACTTATATACTATACTTATATATTTATATACTAATATATACAAAATAGATAGCTGTTAAGAACCTGCTGTACAATAAACAAATAAATAAATAATAAGAAAAAGAACTTTCTGTATAGTGTAGGACAAAAAAAAAAAAGAAGTTGAACACAGGCAGCCTCATTCTAGACAGAGACATGACATGATTGAAGAAAAGTAGATGCTGGATTCAATGAGCCTGAATGTAATCCCATATCTCAATGCCATGGAGGAAGAAAGGGAGAGAAAGCATTGTCTATAGAGAAGTGAAGAAGAGTAGAAACAAGAAAAAGTTGGTCTGCTTTTTATTTTCATCATGTGCAAGGTATTTTTTAAAATGTCAGTGATAAAACACTGCTCCCTACTGAGGTGGGCTGTTCCCACCATCTTTACCTTTCTACTTTCATATATTACCATGACCTACCCTCATTGGATGTTTTGAGCCTGAATTAATAATATGAAAATTGGACTAGTATTAGGTAGCCCACAGCGTTTTTGTAAATGAGAAAGCATAAGTGAAGTAAGAAGTCATAATATAGTCACCACCAAATAATGGGAGTCATTTAATTTGTGGCACACATTTTATCACACTTGATTTCTGAACAATGTTCCAGCACTTGGCCAGCTGTAGCCCTTCCATGTTATCTCAGTGTTCCCACTTCCAGAGCCAGAATAAGGTTCAAACAAACAAACGTGGTGAAGGTGGGTAATGCAGAGTCTCACTCTACAACTACTATGCATGCAAGCTTAGTAGATTGTGATCTGTAATTTTCAAATTCCAAAATACTGATTATAGAGTTTTGTGGGTTTTCTTTGTTTCTTGACTCAGATTAATTCATTTATAAATGAAGGAGAAGAAAATATTCGGATCTTAATATCATACAGTAGATACAGTGCATCTCTCAGGCTCATTATCTATTTGTTTATTAAACAAATAGTATCAAACATCATGTGCCAGGCATGTACTAGATTCTGGGAATATCATCTACTATTTGCTTTCTATGACTGCAGTAACAAATTATAACACACTTAGGGGCTTAACACTGCAAACTCTATTACCTTACCATTCTACAGAAGTCTGACATGTTATCATTAGGCTTAAATCAAGTTGCTGAGGGAACTGCATTCCTTTCTGAAGCACTAGATGAGAACCCATTTTCTTGAGTTTTCCAACTTCTAAAGGCTACCCATATTCCTTGGCTTATGGCCACTCTCCATCTTCAAATCAGTAATGGTTGGTGTAGTCTTTCTCACATTGAATTATTTTGACATTGAGTCGCCCAACTCCTTCTTTTGTTTTTAAGGATATATGTGATTACATGATGCCCACCCCTTGCTAATCCAGGAAAATCTCCCAATTTTAAGGTCAGCTTAAAATTATTGCAAGCATAATTCTATCTGAAACTTTAATTCCTCTATGCCATGGAACATAACATATTAATGTGGACATCTCTGGGGATCATTATTCTGTCTACAGCATCACCTCTGTTCACACATTACTTAAAGCTTGTGGAAGAGAGATGCTGATCCCACTAGTGAGCAAGTAAATATATATTCAGAAACTGTGATACAAGCTATGAATATTTTATATTGTTATGAGTTCTTAGATAAGGAAGAGCTGAGAGATCAGGGAATTTTTCCTTAGTTGGTTATATTTGTCTTGACATCTGGAGGAAAAGTATAGTTCAATCAGCGAAAGGATCAAGAGAGAGTTTTCTCACAGAATTGTATACAATTGTTTAGAAGTAAGGGAAAACTAGACTTAGAGAAACAAAACAAAAGCCTGTGTGCCTGGAGCAAAGTGAACCTCATAATTCAAATTCAAGCCATTACCAATGATCTGTATTATTCTACTGGTTGAGATGTCAAGAAAAAAACAGGAAAAAATTTGCGTTTATCATTCTTTCCCACCTCTAGAAATGGCTCATGCCCTTCGTAAAATATATCTTTAGCTCTGGGTATTGTAAAAGTGTTTGCTTAAATGTGTACAGAGTGCACTGTTTTTCTTCAGTCCTCTGAGATATGTAGAATATGTTTAAACATATCATGCAAGTAAAATCTTCAATAGTTCTGTAGAATTTTAAAGTCTGTCAAATCATTCGTCACTTACTATGTTTACACATGCTTAGTGATTTTCCCCATTTTAATTTGAGCTTTTTATAGATTAATATAATAACTTTACCCATATCAATATTAAAGTGTTGGTCTTTTTTTTTTTTACATCATTATTGGAGTATAATTGCTTTACAATGGTGTGCTAGTTTCTGCTTTATAACAAAATGAATCAGTTATACATATACATATGTTCCCATATGTCTTCCCTCTTGCATCTGCCTCCCTCCCACCCTCCCTATCCCACCCCTCTAGGTGGTCACAGAGCACTGAGCTGATCTCCCTGTGCTATGCAGCTGCTTCCCACTAGCTATCTATTTTACATTTGGTAGTGTATATATGTCCATGCTACCCTCTCACTTTGTCACAGCTTACCCTTCCCCCTTGCAATCTCCTCAAGTCCATTCTCAAGTAGGTCTGTGTCTTTATTCCTGTCTTACCCCTAAGTTCTTCATGACATTTTTTTTCTTAAATTCCATATATATGTGTTAGCACACGGTATTTGTCTTTCTCTTCCTGACTTACTTCACACAGTATGACAGACTCTAGGTCCATCCACCTCATTACAAATAGCTCAATTTCATTTCTTTTTATGGCTGAGTAATAATCCATTTTATATATGTGCCACATCTTCTTTATCCATTCATCCAATGATGGACACTTAGGTTGTTCCCATCTCCTGGCTATTGTAAATAGAGCTGCAATGAACATTTTGGTACATGACTCTTTTTGAATTATGGTTTTCTCAGGGTATATGCCCAGTGGTGGGATTGCTGGGTCATATGGTAGTTCTATTTGTAGTTTTTTAAGGAACATCCATACTGTTCTCCATAGTGGCTGTACCAATTCACATTCCCACCGTAAGTGCAAGAGTGTTCCCTTTTCTCCATACCCTCTCTGGCATTGATTGTTTCTAGATTTTTTGATGATGGCCATTCTGACTGGTGTGAGGTGATATCTCATTGTAGTTTTGATTTGCATTTCTCTAATGATAAATGACATTGAGCATTCTTTCACGTGTTTGTTGGCAGTCTGTATATCTTCTTTGGAGAAATGTCTGTTTAGGTCTTCTGCCCATTTTTGGATTGGGTTGCTTGTTTTTTTGTTATTGAGCTGCATGAGCTGCTTGTAAATTTTGGAAATTAATCCTTTGTCGGTTGCTTCATTTGCAAATATTTTCTCCATGCTGAGGGTTGTCTTTTGGTCTTGTTTATGGTTTCTGTTGCTGTGCAAAAGCTTTGAAGTTTCAGTAGGTCCCATTTGTTTATTTTTGTTTTTATTTCCATTTCTCTGGGAGGTGGGTCAAAAAGGATCTTGCTGTCATTTATGTCATAGAGTGTTCTGTCTATGTTTTCCTCTAACAGTTTGATAGTTTCTGTCCTTATATTTCGGTCTTTAAGCAATTTTGAGCTTATTTTTGTGTATGGTGTTAGGGAGTGATCTAATTTCATACTTTTACAGGTGACTGCCCAGTTTTCCAAGCACCACTTATTGAAGAGGCTGTCCTTTCTCCACTGAACATTCCTGCCTCCTTTATCAAAGATAATGTGACCATATGTGTGGGTTTATCTCTGGGATTTCTATCCTGTTCCACGGATCTATATTTCTGTTTTTGTGCCAGTACCATACTCTCTTGATTACTGTAGCTTTGTAGTATTGTCTGAAGTCAGGGAGCCTGATTCCTCCAGCTCCGTTTTTCAATCTCAAGATTGCTTTGGCTACTCAGGGTCTTTTGTGTTTCCATAAAAATTGTGAATTTTTTTCTTCTAGTTCTGTGAAAACTGCCAGTGGTAGTTTGATAAGAATGGCATTGAATCTGTAGATTGCTTTGGGTAGGAGAGTCATTTCACCATGATGATTCTTCCAATCTAAGAACATGGTATATCTCTCCATCTGTTTGTGTCATCTTTAATTTCTTTCATCAGTGTCTTATAATTTTCTGCATACAGGTCTTTTGTCTCCTTAGGTAGGTTTATTCCTTATATTTTATTCTTTTTGTGGCAATGGTAAATGGGAGTGTTTTTTAGTTTCACCTTCAGATTTTTCATCATTAGTGTTTAGGAATGCCAGAGATTTCTGTGCATTAATTTTGTATCCTGCTACTTTACCAAATTCATTGATTAGCTCTAGTAGTTTTCTGGTAGCATCTTTAGGATTCTCTATATGTAGTATCATGTCATCTGCAAACAGTGACAGCTTTACTTCTTTTCTGATTTGGATTCCTTTTATTTCCTTTTCTTCTCTGATTTCTGTGGCTAAAAATTCCAAACCTATGTTGATTAAGAGTAGTGAGAGTGGGCAACCTTGTCTTTTTCCTGAACTTAGTGGAAATGCTTTCAGTTATACACCATTGAGGATGATGTTGGCTGTGGGTTTGTCATATATGACCTTTATTATGTTGAGGAAAGTTCCCTCTATGCCTAGTTTCTTCAGGGTTTTTATCATAAATGGCTGTTGAATTTTGTCAAAAGCTTTCTCTGCATCTATTGAGATGATCGTACAGTTTTTCTCCATCAATTTATTAATATGGTGTATCACGTTGATTGATTTGCGTATATTGAAGAATCGTTGCATTCCTCGAATAAACCCCACTTGATCATGGTGTATGATCCTTTTAATCTGTTGTTGGATTCTCTTTGCTAGTGTTTTGTTGAGGATTTTTGCATCTATGTTCATCAGTGATATTGGCCTGTAGTTTCCTTTCTTTGTCACATCCTTGTCTGGTTTTGGTATCAGGGTGATGGTGGCCTCGTAGAATGAGTTTGGGAGTGTTCCTCCCTCTGTTATATCTTGGAAGAGTTTGAGAAGGATAGGTGTTAGCTCTTCTCTAAATGTTTGATAGAATTTGCCTGTGCAGCCATCTGGTTCTGGGCTTTTGTTTGTTGGAAGATTTTTAAGCACAGTTTCAATTTCAGGGTTGTGATTGTTCTGTTCATATTTTGTATTTCTTCCTGATTCATTCTTGGCACATTGTGCTTTTCTAAGAATTTGTCCATTTCTTCCAGGTTGTCCATTTTATTGGCATAGAGTTGCTTGTAGTAATTTCTCTTGATCTTTTGTATTTCTGCAGTGTCAGTTGTTACTTCTCCTTTTTCATTTCTAATTCTATTGATTTGAGTCTTAACCCTTTTTTTCTTGATGAGTTCAGCTAATGGTTTACGAATTTTTTTTATCTTCTCAAAGACCCAGCTTTTAGTTTTATTGATCTTTGCTAAAGTTTCCTTTATTTGTTTTTCATTTATTTCTGATCTGATATTTATGATTTCTCTCTTTCTGCTAACTTTGGGCTTTTTTTGTTCTTCTTTCACTTATTGTTATAGGTGCAAGGTTAAGTTGTTTATTCGAGATGTTTCCTGTTTCTTAAGGAAGGATTGTATTGCTATAAACTTCCCTCTTAGAACTGTTTTTGTTGCATCCCATAGGTTTTGGGTCATTGTTTCTCCATTGTCATTTGTTTCCAGGTATTTTTTTATTTCCTCTTTGATTTTTAAGTGATCACTTCGTTATTAAGTAGTGTATTGTTTAGCCTCCATGTGTTTGTATTTTTTACAGATCCTTTCCTGTAATTGATATCTAGTCTCATAGCGCTCTGGTCAGAAAAGATACTTGATATGATTTCAATTTTCTTAAATTTACCAAGGCTTGATTTGTGACCCAAGATATGATCTATCCTGGAGAATGTTCCATGAGCACTTGGGAAAACTATGTACTCTGTTGTTTTTGGATGGAATGTCCTATAAATATATATGAAGTCCATTTTGTTTAATATATCATTTAAAGTTTGTGTTTCCTTATTTATTTTCATTTTGTATAATCTGTCCATTGGGGAGAGTGGGGTGTTAAAGTCCCCTACTATGAATGTGTTACTGTAAATTTCCTCTTTTATGGCTGTTAGTATTTGCCTTATGTATTGAGGTACTCCTATGTTGGGTCCATAAATATTTACAATTGTTATATCTTCTTCTTGGTTTGATCCCTTGATCATTATGTGGTGTCCTTCTTTTTCTCTTCTAATAGTCCTTATTTTAAAGTCTACTTTTTGTGATATGAGAATTGCGACTCCGGCTTTCTTTTGGTTTTCATTTGCATGGAATATCTTTTTCCATCCCCTCACTTTCAGTCTGTATGTGTCTCTAGGTCTTAAGTGGGTTTCTTGTAGACAGCATACATATGGGTCTTGTTTTTGTATCCATTCAGCCAGTTTGTGTCTTTTGGTGGGAGCATTTAACAATTTACATTTAAGGTAATTATCAATATGTATGTTCCTAATCCCATTTTCTTAATTGTTTTGGGTTTGTTATTGTAGGTCCTTTCCTTCTCTTTTGTTTCTTGAATAGAGAAGGTCCTTTAGCATTTGTTATAAATCTGGTTTGGTGGTGCTGAACTCTCAGCTTTGGCTTGTCTGTAAAGGTTTTAATTTCTCCATCAAATCTGAATGAGATCCTTGCTGGGTAAAGTAATCTTGGTTGTACATTTTTGTCCTTCATCACTTTAAATATGTCCTGCCAGTCCCTTCTGGGGAGAGAAGAGTTTGCAGAGTTTCTGCAGAAAGATCAGCTGTTAACCTTATGTGTTATTTGTTGTTTTTCCCTTGCTGTTTTTAATATGTTTTCTTTGTATTAATTTTTGATAGTTTGATTAATATGTGTCTTGACATCTTTATCCCTGGATTTATCCTGTATGAGACTCTCTGTGCTTCCTGGACTTGATTAATTATTTCCTTTCCCATATTAGGGAAGTTTTCAACTATAATCTCTTCAAATATTTTCTCAGTCCCTTTCTTTTTCTCTTCGTCTTCTGGAAGCCCTATAATTCAAATGTTGGTGTGTTTGATGTTGTCCCAGAGGTCTCTGATACGGTCCTCAGTTCTTTGAATTCTTTTTTCTTTATTCTTCTCTGCAGTAGTTATTTCCACTATTTCATCTTCCAGGTCACTTACCCGTTTTTCTGCCTCAGTTATTCTGCTATTGATCCCATCTAGAGTACTTTTAATATCATTTATTTTGTTGTTCATCATTGCTTGTTTCATCTTTAGTTCTTCTAGGTCCTTGTTAAATGTTTCTTACATTTTCTCTGTTCTATTTCCAAGATTTTGGATCATCTTTACTGTCATTATTCTGAATTCTTTTTCAGGTAGACTGCCTATTTCCTCTTCATTTGTTAGGTCTGGTGGGTTTTTATCTTGCTCTTTCATCTTCTGTGTGTTTTTCTCTCTTCTAATTTTGCTTATCTTACTGTGTTTGGGGTCTCCTTTTTGCAGGCTGCAGGTTTGTAGTTCCCATTGTTTTTGGTGTCTGTCCCCAGTGGCTAAATTTGTTTCAGTGGGTTGTGTAGGCTTCCTGGTGGAGGGGACTAGTGCCTGTGCTCTGGTGGATGAGGCTGGATCTTGTCTTTCTGGTGGGCAGGTCCACATCTGGTGGTGTGTTTTGGGGTGTCTGTGGACTTATTATGATTTCAGGCAGCCTCTCTGCTAATGGGTGGGTTTGTGTTCCTGTCTTGCTAGTTTGGCATAGGGTATTCAGCACTGTAGCTTGCTGGTCATTGATTGAAGCTGGGTGCTGGTGTTGAGATGGAGATCTCTGGGAGATTTTCACTTTTTGATATTATGTGGAGCTGGGAGGTCTCTTGTGGACCAGTTTCCTGAAGTTGGCTCTCCCATCTCAGAGGCACAGCACTGACTCCTGGCTGTAGCACCAGGAGCTGTTCATCCACACGGCTCAGAATAAAAGGGAGGAAAAAGTAAGAAAGAATGAAAGAAAGAAAGAAGGAAAGAAAGAAAGAAAGGGAGGAAGAAAGGAAGGAGGGAAGGAAGGATGGAAGGAGGGACGGAAGGAAGAAATAAAGAAAAGAAAGAAAGAAAGAAGAAAGAGGATACAATAAAATAAAGTAAGATAAAATAAAGTTATTAAAAAAGTAATTTTTAAAAAAGTTTTTTTTTTAAAGAAAAAAAAATGTGGACCGATAGAACCCTAGGACAAATGGTGACAGCAAAGCTATACAGACAAAATCTCACATAGAAGCATACACATACACACTCACAAAAAGAGAAAAAGGGGAAAAAATTAGTAAATCTTGCTCTCAAATTCCACCTCCTCAATTTGGGATGATTTGTTGTCTATTCATGTATTCCTCAGATGCAGGGTACATCAAGTTGATTGTGGAGCTTTAATTGGCTGCTTCTGAGGCTGCTGGGAGAGATTTCTCTTTCTCTTTGTTTGCACAGCTCCTGGGGCTCAGCTTTGGATTTGGTCCCGCCCCTGTGTGTAGGTCGCCTGAGGGCATCTGTTCTTTGCTCAGACAGGACGGGGTTAAAGGAGCAGCTGCTTCAGGGGCTCTGGCTCACCTAGGCTGGGGTAGGGAGGGGCACGGAGTGTGGGGCAAGCCTTCGGTGGCAGAAGCTGGCATGACGTTGCACCAGCCTGAGACGTGCTGTGAGTTCTCCTGGGGAAGTTGTCCCTGGATCTCAGGACCCTGGCATTGGCAGACTGCACAGGCTCTCCGGAAGGGAGATGTGGATAGTGACCTGTGCTCGCACACAGGCTTCTTGGTGGTTGCAGCAGCAGCCTTAGCGTCTCATGCCCATTTCTGGGGTCCGCGCAGTTAGCCGTGGCTCGCTCCTGTCTCTGGAGCTCCTTTCAGCAATGCTCTTAATCCCCTGTCCTCGTGCACCAGGAAACAAAGAGGCAAAAAAAGTCTCTTGCCTCTTCAGCAGGTCCAGACTTTTCCCCGGACTCTCTCCTGGCTAGCTGTGGTGCACTAACCCCCTGCAGGCTGTGTTCACGCCACCAACCCCAGTCCTCTCCCTGTACTCTGACCAAAGCTGGAGCCTCAGCTCCCAGCCCCGCCCACCCTAGCGGGTGAGCAGACAAGCCTCTTGGGCTGGTGAGTGCTGGTCTGCACAGATCCTCTGTGTGGGAATCTCTCCGCTTTGCCCTCCGCACCCCTGTTGCTGTGCTCTCCTCCACAGCTCCGAAGCTTTCCCCCTCTGTCACCTGCCGTCTCCGCCTGCGAAGGGGCTTCCTAGTGTGTGGAAACTTTTCCTCCTTCACTGCTCCCTCCCACTGGTGCAGGTTCCGTCCCTATCATTTTGTATCTATTTATTCCTTTTTCTTTGCCCTACCCAGGTACGTGGGGGAGTTTATTGCCTTTTGGGAGGTCTGAGGTCTTATGCCAGCCTTCAGTGGGTGTTCTATAGGAGCAGTTCCACGTGTAGATGTATTTCTGGTGTATCTGTGGGGAAGAAGGTGATCTCCACGTCTTACACTTCCGTCATCTTCTGGTCTTTTTTTTTTTTTTTTTTTAATGATTCAAAGGAATAAGAGGAAACTCTGCACACTAGAAGTATTTCACGATATAAGCACTTCCAATGCATTTTGGGTAAGACTATTATCTTAACAGTTTCAATTCACTCCTTCCTTTATCCATTCAGAAAGTATCTCCTGACACAGGCTTTATCTAGACACTGTGATAGGTACCAGGATTTTAGTAGTAGATATAATGGATATATTCCCCTCAAGGTGTACAAAAATCTATTTTAAGGTCTGTTACTACAGGGAACAGATTAAATAATTTTGTCAGTCTGGTCTTAAGAAATAAAAATATTATGGAATGTAAATAACAGTATCAGGACAGCCAGTTGTGCATAGAATCTGAAAAACAGCAATAGATACATGTTTTCAGTTTATTCTGAAGGGCAGCTAGTGAGTGATCCAAATTCTTATAATTAAGTTCCTCCCCCTTACCATGTATTAGTGCTTCTTGTAGACTCTATATGATCATGTAATTCATTACTGAAAAGAACTTATTTAGCACCTGTCTTTCATTTAGGATAAAAGAATTTTAGAGGCAAGTACCATAAATTATTTGCCCCTTTCCCCTAGAAATGCCATAGTATATGGAATAAAGTACATACTGAGTAGCTTTAAATTAAACTGAAATCAAATATCATTTAAAGAAATCAAATCATATTGATGGGCAATTTATTTATAAAAATTTTATGCTGTTTCACAGCTACTTCAACACATACAACTTCAAGAAATGATACATTCATCAATTAAAGATAGGATATAACGGTTTACAAATTTAAAATTATGTTTCAGTAATACAAGTGCAACTAGTATAAATATGATCCCATGCTATTTCAGCAATATAAGGAGATCTACTAAAGATCAGAATAGAACTTTTCTTAAATTCATAAATCTCATTGCTCAAAGGCACAGCTCTGTTTATATTAATGTCAATTTTTATGACCCATGTCATTTGTGAATCTATAGTTGGATAGACTATCTTTTTCCATCATATAAATCTCATGGGAGAGAGACAGGAGAAGATGGCCGAAGAGTAAGATGTGGACATCACCTTTCTCCCCACAGATACATCAGAAATACATCTATACGTGGAACTGCTCCTATAGAACACCCACTGAACACTGGCAGAAGACCTCAGACCTCTCAAAAGGCCAGAAACTCCCCACGTACCTGGGTAGGGCAAAAAAGAAAAAAAAATAGAATAAACAGAGACAAAAGAATAGGGACGGGACCTGCCCCAGTGGGAGGGAGCTGTGAAGGAGAAAAGATATCCACACACTAGGAAGCCCCTTCGCAGGCGGAGACTGTGGGTAGTGGAGGGGGGAAGCTTCAGAGCCACGGAGGAGAGCGCAGAAACAAGAGTGCGGAGGGCAAAGCAAAGAGATTCCGCCACAGAGGATCAGTGCAAACCAGCACTCACCAGCCCGAAAGGCTTGTCTGCTCACGCACCAGGACGGGCGGTGGCTGGGGGCTGAAGCTTGGGCTTCAGTCGGATCGCAGGGAGAGGACTGGTGTTGACTGTGTGAACACAGCCTAAAGGTGGCTACTGCACCACGGCTAGCCGGGAGGGAGTCCGGGAAAAGTCTGGAGCTGCTGAAGAGACAAGAGACTTTTTCTTGCCTCTTTGTTTCCTGGTGTGCGAGGAGAGGGGATTAAGAGTGCTGCTTAAAGGAGTTCCAGAGACAGGCGTGAGCTGTGGCTATCAGTGCGGACCCCAGAGTCGAGCATGAGACGCTAAGGCTTCTGCTGCAGCCACCGAGAAGCCTGTGTGTGAGCACAGGTCACTATCCACACCTCCCCTCCCAGGAGCCTGTGCAGCCCACCACTGTCAGGGTCCTGTAATCCAGGGACAACTTCCCTGGAGAACGTGTAGCGCGCCTCAGTCTGGTGCAATGTCACGCTGGCTTCTGCCGCCTCAGGCTCGCCCCACAATCTGTACCCCTCCCTCCTCCTGGCCTGAGTGAGCCAGAGCCCTGAATGAGCTGCTCCTTTAACCCCGTCCTGTCTGAGCAAAGAACAGACGCCCTCAGGTGACCTACACACAGAGGTGGGGCCAAGTCCAAAGCTGAATCCCGGGAGCTGTGTGATCAAAGATTAGAGAGGGAAATCCCTCCCAGCAGCCACAGGAGCAGTGGATTAAAGCTCCACAATCAACTTGATGTACCCTGCATCTGTGGAATACCTGAATAGACAAAGAATCATCCCAAATTGAGGAGGTGGACTTTGGGAACAAGATAGATTACTTTTTTCTCCTTTTCCTCTTTTTGTGAGTGTGTATGTACATGCTTCTGTGTGAGATTTTGTCTGTATAGCTTTGATTTCACCATTTGTCCTAGGGTTCTGTCCGTCCATTTTTTTTTCTTTTTTTTACTTATTAAAATTTTTTTCTTAATAATTATTTTTAAATTTTTATTTTAATAACTTTATTTTATTTTATATTACTTTATTTTACTTTATCCTCTTTCTTTCTTTCTTCTTTCTTTCTTTCTTCCTTCTTTCTTTGTTTCATTCTTTCTTTCTTTCTTTCTTTCTTTCTTTCTTTCTTTCTTTCTTTCATTTGTTCTCCCTTTTAGTCTGAGCAGTATGGAGGACAGTCTCTTGGTGCTCCAGCCAGGCATCAGGGCTGTGCCACTGAAGTGGGAGAGGCAACTCCAGGACCCTGGTCCACAAGAGACCTCCCAGCTCCACGTAATATCAGACGGCAAAAATGTTCCAGAGATCTCCATCTCAACAACAACACCCAGCTTCACTCAACGAACAGCAAGCTACAGTGATGGACACCCTATGCCAAACAACTTGCAAGACCGGAACACAGCCCCATCCATTAGCAGACAAGCTGCGTTAAATTATAATAAGACCACAGACACGTGAAAACACACCACCAGACATGCACCTGCGCATCAGAAAGACAAGATCCAGCCTCATCCACCAGAACACAGGCACTAGTCTCCTCCACCAAGAAACCTACACAATCCACTGAATGAACCTTAGCCACTGAGGACAGACACCAAAAACACTGGGAACTACGAACCTGCAACCTGCAAAAAGGGACCACAAAGACAGTAAGATAAGCAAAATGAGAAGACAGAAAAACAAACAGAAGATGAAGGAGCAAGGTAAAAACCCACCAGACCTAAAAAATGAAGAGGAAATAGGCAGTCTACCTGAAAAAGAATTCAGAATAATGATAGTAAAGATGATCCAAAATCTTGGAAATAGAAGCGAGAAAATGCAAGAAACGTTTAACAAGGACCCAAAAGAAATAAAGGGGAAACAAACAATGATGAACAACACAATAAATGAAATTGAAAATACTCTATAAGGGATCAATAGCAGAATAACTGAGGCAGAAGAATGGATAAGTGATCTGGAAGATAAAATAGTGGAAATAGCAACTGCAGAGCAGAATAAAGAAAAAAAGTAATGAAAAGAACTCAGGACAGACTCAGAGACCTCTGGGACAACATTAAATTCACCAACATACGAATTCTAGGGGTCCCATAAGGAGAAGAGGAAAAGAAAGGGACTGAGAAAATATTTGAAGAGATTATAGTTGAATACTTCCCTTATAGGGGAAAGGAAATAGTTAATCAAGTCCAGGAAGCACAGAGAGTCCCATACAGGATAAATCCAAGGAGAGAGATGCCAAGACACATATTATTCAAACTATCAAATGTTAATACAAAGAAAACATATTAAAAACAGCAAGGGAAAAATAACAAACAAGGGAATCCCCATAAGGTTAACAGCTGATCTTTCAGCAGAAACTCTGCAAGCCAGAAGGGACTGGCAGGACATATTTAAAGTGATGAAGGACAAAAACCTTCAACCAAGATTACTCTACCCAGCAAGGATCTCATTCAGATTTGATGGAGAAATTAAAACTGTTACAGACAAGCAAAAGTTGAGAGAGTTCAGCACCTCCAAACCAACTTTACAACCAATGCTAAAGGAACTTCTCTAGGCAAGAAACACAAGAGAAGGAAAAGACCTACAATAACGAACTCAAAACAATTAAGAAAATGGGATTAGGAACAGACATATCGATAATTACCTTTAATGTAAATGGATTAAATATTCCCACCAAAAAACACAAACTGGCTGAATGGATACAAAAACAAGACCCGTATGTATGCTGTCTACAAGAGACCTACTTCAGACCTAGGGACACATACAGACTGAAAGTGAGGGGATGGAAAAAGATATTCCATGCAGATGGAAATCAGAAGAAACCTGGAGTAGCAATTCTCATATCAGACAAAATACAATTTAAAATAAAGACTATTACAAGAGACAAAGAATGACACTACATATGATCAAGGAATCAATCCAAGAAGAAGACGTAACAATTGTAAATATTTATGCATCCCACATAGGAGGACCTCAATACATAAGGCAAATACTAACAACCATAAAAGGGGAAATTGACAGTAACACAATCATAGTAGGGGACTTTAACACCCCACTTTCACCAATGGACAGATCATTCAAAATGAAAATAAAAAAGGAAGCACAAGCTTTAACTGATACATTAAACAAGATAGACTTAATTGATATTTATAGGACATTCCATCCAAAAACAACAGAATACACATTTTTCTCCAGTGCTCATGGAACATTCTCCAGGATAGATCATATCCTGGGTCAAAAATCTAGTCCTGGTAAATTTAAGAAAATTGAAATCGTATCAAGTATCTTTTCAGACCAGAACACTATGAGACTACTTATCAATTACAGGAAAAGTTGTGTAAAAAATACAAACATATGAAAGCTAAACAATACAATACTTAATAATGAAGTGATCACTGAAGAATTCAAAGAGGAAATCAAAAAATACATAGAAACAAATGACAATGGAGATATGATGACCCAAAACCTACGGGATGCAACAAAAGCAGTTCTAAGAGGGAAGTCTATAGCAATACAATCCTACCTTAAGAACCAGGAAACATCTCGAATAAACAACCTAACATTACACATAAAGCAATTAGAGAAAGAAGAACAAAAAAACCCAAAGTTAGCAGACAAAAGAAATCATAAAAATCAGATAAGAAATAAATGAAAAAGAAATGAAGGAACTGATAGCAAAGATCAATAAAAGTAAAAGCTGGTTCTTTGAAAACAAAAACAAAATTGATAAATCATTAGCCAGACTCATCAAGAAAATAAGGGAGAAGACTCAAGTCAATAGAATTAGAAATGAAAAAGGAGAAGTAACAAATGACCCTGTAGAAATGCAAAGGGTCATGAGAAATTATTACAAGCAACTCTGTCAATTAAATGGACAACCCGGAAGAAATTGATAAATTCTTAGAAATACACAAACTGCTGACACTGAACAGGAAGAAATAGAAAATATGAACAAACCAATCACAAGCACTGAAATTGAAACTGTGATTAAAACTCTTCCAACAAACAAAAGCCCAGGACCAGATGGCTTTACAGGCGAATTCTATCAAATATTAGAGAAGAGTTAACACCTATTCTTCACAAATTCTTCCAAAATATAGCAGGGGGAGGAACACTCCCAAACTCATTTTACGAGACCACTATCCCCCTGATCCCAAAACCAAACAAAGATATCACAAAGAAAGAAAACTACAGGCTCATATCACTGATGAACATAGATGCAAAAATCCTCAAAAAAATACTAGCAAACAGAATCCCACAGCACATTAAAAGGATTATACACCATGATCAAGTGGGGCTTATTCCAAGAATGCAAGGATTCTTCAATATATGCAAATCAATCAACGTGATACACCATATTAACAAATTGAAGGAGAAAAACCATATGATCATCTCAATAGATGAAGAGAAAAATTTTGACAAAATTAAACCCCCATTTATGATAAAAACCCTCCAGAAAGTAGGCATAGAGGGAACTTTCCTCAAATAATAAAGGTCATATATGACAAACCCACAGCCAACATCGTCCACAATGGTGAAAAACTGAAACCATTCTCACTAAGATCAGGAACAAGATAAGGTTGCCCGCTCTTACCACTCTTATTCAACATAGATTTTGGAAGTTTTAGCCACAGCAATCAGAGAAAAAAAAGAAATAAAGGGAATCCAAATCAGAAAAGGAGAAGTAAATCTGTCACTGTTTGCAGATGACATGATACTATACGTAGAGAATCCTAAAGATGCTACCAGAAAGCTACTAGAGCTAATCAATGAATTTGGTAAACTAGCAGGATACAAAATTAATGCAAAGAAATCTGTGGCATTCTTATACACTAGTTATGAAAAATCTGAAAGTGAAATTAAGAAAACACTCCCATTTACCACTGCAATAAAAAGATTAAAATATCTAGGAATAAACCTACCTAAGGAGACAAAAGACCTGTATGCGGAAAATTATAAGACACTGATGAAAGAAATTAAAGTTGATACAAATAGATGGAGAGATATAGCATCTTCTTGGATTGGAAGAATCAACCTAGTGAAAATGACTCTACTACCCAAAGCCATCTACAGATTCAATGCAATCCCTATCAAACTACCACTGACATTTTTCACAGAAGTAGAGCAAAAAAATTTCAGAATTTGTAGGGAAACACAAAAGACCCCGAATAGCCAAAACAATCTTGAGAAAGAAAAATGGAGCTGGAGGAATCAGGCTCCCTGACTTTAGACTGTACTACTAAGCTACAGTAATCAAGACAGTATGGTACTGGCACAAAAACTGAAATATAGATCAATGGAAAAAGATAGAAAGCCCAAAGATAAACCCATGCACATATGATCACCTTATCTTTGATAAAGGAATCAAGAATATACAATGGAGAAAATACAGCCTCTTCAATAATTGGTGCTGGGAAAACTGGACAGCTTTATATAAAAGTATGAAATTAGAACACTCTCTAACACCATACACAAAAATGAACTCAAAATGGATTAAAGACTTAACTGTAAGGGCAGACACTATCAAACTGTTAGAGGAAAACATAGACAGAACACTCTATGACATAAATCACAGAAAGATCCTTTTTGACCCACCTCCTAGAGAAATGGAAGAAAAAAACACAAAAATAAACAAATGGGACCTAATGAAACTTCAAAGCTTTTGCACAGCAAAGGAAACCATAAACAAGATGAAAAGACAACCCTCAGAATGGGAGAAAACATTTGCCAATGAAGGAGCTGACAAAGGCTTAATCTCCAAAATTTACAAGCAGCTCATGCAGCTCAATAACAAAAGAACAAGCAAGTCAATCCAAAAATGGGCAGAAGACCTAAATAGACATTTTTCCAAAGAAGATATACAGATTGCCAACAAACACATGAAAGAATACTCAACATCATGAATCATTAGAGAAATGCAAATCAAAATTACAATGACTTCCCTGGTGGTGCAGTTGTTGAGAGTCCGCCTGCCTATGCAGGGGATGCAGGTTTGTGCCTCAGTCCCGGAAGATCCCATGTGCCATGGAATGGCTGGGCCCATGAGCCATGGCCATTGAACCTGCATGTCCCGAGCCTGTGCTCCACTATGGGAGAGGCCACAAAAGTGAGAGTCCCACGTATCGCAAAAAAAAAAAAAGAAAAATAAATAACTACAATGAGATATCATCTGACACCGGTCAGAATGGCCATCGTCAAAAAATCTAGAAACAATAAATGCTGGACGGGTTGTGGAATAAAGGCAACACTCTTGCACTGTTGGTGGGAATTTAAATTGATACATCCACTATGGAGAACAGTATGGATGTTCCTTAAAATACTACAAATAGAACTACCTTACAACCCAGCAATTCTACTACTGGGCATATACCCTGAGAAAATCATAATTCAAAAAGAGTCATGTACCAAAATGTTCATTATAGCTCTATTTACAATAGCCAGGACATGGAAGCCACCTGGGTCCATCAACAGATGAATGGATAAAGAATATGTGGCACATATATACAATAGAATATTACTCAGCCATAAAAAGAAAAGAAATTGAGTTATTTGTAGTGAGGTGGATGGACTTAGAGTCTGTCATACAGAGTGAAGTAAGTCAGAAAGAGAAAAACAAATACCGTATGTTAACACATATATATGGAATCTAAGAAAAAAAACCCCAAAAGGTCATGAAGAACCTAGGGGTAAGACAGGAATAAAGACACAGACCTCCTAGAGCATGGACTTGAGGATATGGGAAGGGGGAAGGGTAAGCTGTGACAAAGTGAGAGAGTGGCATGGACATATATACACTACCAAACGTAAAATAGGTAGCTAGTGGAAAGCAGCTGCATAGCACAGGGAGATCAGCTTGGTGCTTTGTGACCACCTAGTGGTGTGGGATAGGGAGGGTGGTAGTGAGGGAGACGCAAGAGGGAAGAGATAGGGAACATATGTATATGTATAACTGATTCACTTTGTTATAAAGCAGCAAATAACACACCATTGTAAAGCAATTATACTCCAATAAAGATGTTAAATAAATAAATAAATAAATAAATCTCATGGGTCCTCTTTGTTAGTAACTGTTGATAACAGTTGAATATTTTTATAACAATTATAACAAAAATAAAATTTCCAATTTTAAAATAATCTTAAACAGTAAAATTTAACATTATTTTCAGAGATAAGACTATTTTAATTTGGTAAACCTGAAAAACTTGATTACAACAAGGATAATATAAAGTCTTTCTACAAGATGATATATATTGGATTAAAAATATTAGGTATACCTTTAATAAGAGAGAATAAGTTGACTTTTTTTTGTCCTGAAATTTGGCTTATAAGAGGAAAGAAAAATAAAAGTAAACTTACAGTTAATTTAGTAACTATATACACTCACAGCATTTAGACAATTGCAAAAGTCATTGCCATAACACAATTAAGGAACTTTGGGGTCAGGTACATCTGGTTCTGAATTTCACTCAATGGCTGAGTGAACTTCTCAAACTAACATAAGTTATTTTAATCTCTGATTCTGCATCAGCAAAATGAGATAATAATACCACAAATTTTTTATGGGGATCATACGAGCTTAAGTATGTGCAGTGATCAATACAGAGCTTCTAACAGACAACTCTCGACAATTAGTAGCTATTATGCTCGTTATTAAATAGTCATTGTTAATCTGAGCCATAGTATTATTGCTAATATATTTCTATTGTTGTACTATTTATCTCCTTAACAGTAAATGTTAAAAAAAAAAAAAACAAAACAAAACAAACAAAAAAAACTAATGAAGAGTGATAGAAAAAGTGATGCAAAGTAGCTTTTCTAACCTTGATATTTTTGAAGTTTTGGCTGTGACATGATATTGACCTAAGGGCATGTGTTTAGAGTCTTCCTGGGTTTGATGTTTCCCGACCTTCTCTGACATTCTTCTGACCCTCCCAGCAGTTTTTCTCCAGCTCTCTTCAACATTTCCTCAGCTTCCTGGCTGTGCTTCAATACTCTTGGAATATTTCCCAGATGATTCATGAAAAAACATGTAGAGTAAGAACCTCAGGGTCACAGACTTAGAAGAGGGGATTCTAAAGGGCAAAATAAGACTATCCAGTACAAAAGTTGTTCATGCCTTAACAGAGAAGTTTTAAGTAAAAGGAAATGTTATTGTACTGAATAGAATAAACATGAGGATTTCATAGAGTCAAATAAGTCATCTAAAGACAAGAAAACTGAACTGAGTGTGAATGGTTTTTCTAGTGGAGTTTTTATTTTAATAGTGTTTTTTTCAGGTTGCACAGTTCATATAAGGTCTCTCTTATACACATGCACAAAGAGAGATTCATATATCCAGGCAAACAAAATATCTTTGTAATTTCCATTAAACATACAATAAAATAGTTAGAACATAAACCAAGGCCCAAAGAAAGATCACAGTTCTAAATTTAAGCTTTATGATAAGAATACATATGTCATAATAGTTGTTAAAAGAAGTAACTTTCAAAATGAATATTTTAAAGCAAAACTTATCAGTGGAAGCATTGGGGTTTGTAAGATAAAAGGACTTTAAAATTGATTGAAATGGTAACTCACTATGATTAGGCAATAGCTGTAGGTATATAATACTGTGTGTCTCATCTACAGATGGTAATATTTTTGATGATACTGTTTATGTTGGACAATCTATCTTTCTCTGCCTGACTTAGAAACCTATCAGAGTTCTTATTTGTCAGTATGTGCATGATCTACTAAAAAAATTCAGAGGTGGAAAATCGGAGCAGGGAGTTGATATCCTCTTGGTTCAAGTCACCTCATTCAAGGCCCCTCAAATCTGAAGGTTACTATGCAAAGGGTATGTTGCCTGCCATTCTAATAAACAAAGAATGTTGCCCACAATTTCAGTTCTCCAAGGATCAAGCCATCTGCCACTACAGCTGCCTACCTCCACTACACATGGTGTGCCCTGAGGGGAATTCAGGATGGAGAAAAACGGAAAGCATTCTATGCTTTGGATAAGGGCCTTATATAGATAAGATGCATATCTCTGGACTTAGCTTTTAAAAAAGCTTGGAAGAGTCCCATGGTTCCTTGATTTTAAGCTACTATGATTTCCAGCCTTAAAAAAATAAATACCCTAGATAAAGATTTGCAAAGGACTTAGCTGTCTGTTTGAAGAACAGTTAGATATGAGAGAAAGTGGATACATGCACATATCTCAACATATTTTTGTTAAGCATTTTGATCCATAATGGATTGTTCCTTACCTTCTGTCCTTGCAAGATATCATCGTCCTGAGCCTAAGTTCGCCCATTTAGCAAACATTGTATTTATTGAGCCTTTATAAGCAAGATGTTGTGTCAGGTGAAAGATATACAATGGTGATCAAAATGAACTGGTTGCTATTATCATGGAAATGGCAGAAGAGTGGAAAAGACCAACAGCAAACGAATATGTATAAAATTATCATATAAGAAAATAGACTATTACAAGAGACAAAGAAGGACATTACATAATAATCAATGGAATCCAAGAAGAAGATATAACAATTGTAAATATTTATGCACCCAAAATAGGAGCACCTCAATACATAAGACAAATGTTAACAACCATAAAAGGTGAAATCAACAGTAACAAATCATACTAGGGGATTTGAACACACCACTTTCACCAATGGACAGGTCATCCAAAATGAAAATAAATAAGGAAACAGAAGCTTTAAATGATACATTAAACAAGATGGACTTAATTGATATTTATAAGACATTCCATCCACAAACAACAGAATACACTTTCTTCTGAGGAGCTCATGGAACATTCTCCAAGACAGATCACATCTTGGGTCACAAATCAAGCCTCAGTACATTTAAGAAAATTGATATCATATCAAGTATCTTTTCTGACCACAATACTATGAGACTACCTATTAATTACAGGAAAAAAATCTGTAAAAAATACAAACACATGGAGGCTAAACAATACATTACTTAAAAACCAAGAGATGACTGAAGAAATCAAAGAAGAAATCAAAAAATACTTAGAAACAAATGACAATGAAAACACGAAGACCCAAAACCTACAGGATGCAGCAAAAACATTTCAAACACGGAAGTTTACAGAAATACAATCCTACCTCAAGAAACAAGAAACATCTCAAATAAGCAACCTAAACTTGCACCTAAGGCAATTAGAGAAAGAAGAGGAAACAAATCCCAAAGTTAGCAGAAGGAAAGAAATCATAAATTTCAGATAAGAAATAAATGAAAAAGAAATGAAGGAAACAATAATAAATGTAAATAAAACTAAAGCTGGTTCTTTGAGAAAATAAACAAAATTGATAAACCATTAACCAGGCTCATCAAGAAAAAAAAGGGAGAAGATTCAAATCAATAGAATTAGAAATGAAAAAGGAGAAGTAAAAACTGACACTGCAGAAATACAAAGGATCATGAGAGATTACTACAAGCAACTATATGCCAATAAAATGGACAACCTGGAAGAAATGGACAAATTCTTAGAAAAGCACAACCTTCTGAGACTGAACCAGGAAGAAATAGAAAATATAAACAGACCAATCAGAAGCACTGAAATGAAGACTGTGATTAAAACTCTTCCAACAAACAAAAGTCCAGGACCAGATGGCTTCACAGGTGAATTCTATCAACATTTAGAGTAGAGATCACACCTACTCTTCTCAAACTCTTCAAAATATAGCAGGGGGAGGAACACTACCAAATTCATTCTACAAGGCTTCCATCACCCTGACACCAAAACCAGACAAAGATGTCACAAAGAAAGAAAACAACAGGTCAATATCACTGGATGAACATAGTTGTAAAAATCCTCAACAAAATACTAGCAAACAGAATTCAACAGCGCATTAAAAGATTCATGCACCATGATCAAGTGGATTATCCCAGGAATGCAAATATTCTTCAATATGTGCAAATCAATCAATGTGATAAACCATGTTAACAAATTGAAGGAGAAAAACCATATAATCTTCTCAATAGATGCAGAAAAAGCTTTTGACAAAATTCCACACTGGTTTATGATAAAAACCCTCCAGAAAGTAGTCATAGAGGGAACTTACCTCAACATAATAAAGGTCATGTATGAACAAGCCACAGACAACATCATTCTCAATACCATAAAACTGAAACCATTTCCACTAAGATCAGAAACAAAACAAGATTGTCCACTCTCACCACTATTATTCAATATAGTTCTGGAAGTTTTAGCCATAGCAATCAGAGAAGAAAAAGAAATAAAAGGAAGCCAAATCTGAAAAGAAGAAGTAAAGTTGTCACTGTTTGCAGATGACATGATGCTATATATAGAGAATCCTGAAGATGGTACCAGAAACTTAATAGAGCTAATCAATGAATTTGGTATAGTAGCAGGATACAAAATTAATGCACAGAAATCTCTTACATTCTTATACACTAATGATGAAAAATCTGAAAAAGCAATTAAGGAAACACTCCCATTTACCATTGCAACAAAAAGAATAAGATACCTAGGAATAAACCTACCTAAGGAGGTAAAAGACCTGTACTCAGAAAGCTATAAGACACTGATGAAATAAATGAAACATGATATGAACAGATGGAGAGATATACCATGTTCTTGGATTAGAAGAATCAACATTGTGAAAATGACTCTACTACCCAAAGCAATCTACAGATTCAATGCAATCCCTATTAAACTACCAATGGCATTTTTCACAGAACTGGAACAAAAAGTTTCAGAATTTTTATGGAAACACAAAAGACCCTGAAGATCCAAAGCAATCTTGAGAAAGAAAAATAGAGCTGGAGGAATCAGACTCCCTGACTTCAGACTATACTACAAAGGTACTGTAATCAAGACAGTATAGGACTGGCACAAAAATAGAAATATAGATCAATGGAACAGGGTAGAAAGCCCAAAGATAAACCCATGCACATATGGTCACTTTTTTTTGATAAAGGAGGCAAGGATATACAATGGAGAAAAGACAGCCTCTTCAATAAGTGGTGTTGGGAAAACTGGACAGCTACAAGTAAATGAACAAAATTAGAACACTCCCTAACACCATACACAAAAATAAACTCAAAATGGATTAAATACCTAAATGTAAGGCCAGACACTATCCAACTCTTAGATGAAAACATAGAACACTCTATTACATAAATCACAGCAAGATCCTTTTTGAACTACCTCCTAGAGAAATAGAAATAAAAGATAATAATAAATAAATGGGACCTAATGAAAGTTCAAAGCTTTCGCACAGCAATGGAATCCATAAATAAGATGAAAAGACAACCCTCAGAATGGGAGAAAATATTTGCAAATGAAGCAACTGACAAAGCATTAACCTCCAAACTTTACAAGCAGCTCATGCAACTCAATATCTAAAAAACAAACAACTCAATACAAAACTGGGAAGAAGACCTAAACAGACATTTCTCCAAAGAAGATATACAGATTGCCAACAAATACATTTAAAAATGCTCAACATCACTAATCATTAGAGAAATACAGATCAAAACTATAATGAGGTATCACCTCACACCAGTCAGAATGGCCATAATAAAAAATCTACAAACAATAAATGCTGGCGAGGGTGTGGAGAAAAGGGAACCCTCTTGCACTGTTCGTGGGAATGTAATTTGATACAACCACTATGGAGAACAGTATGGAGTTTCCTTTAAAAATTAAAAATAGAACTACCATACGACCCAGCAATCCCACTACTGGACATATACCCTGAGAAAACCATAATTCAAAAAGAGTCATGTACCACAATGTTCATTGCAGCTCTATTTACAATAGCCAGGACATGGAAGCCACCTAAGTGTCCATTGACAGATGAATAGATAAAGAGGATGTGGCACATATATGCAATGGAATATTACTCAGCCATAAAAAGAAACAAAATTGATTTATTTGTATTGAAGTGGATGAACCTAGAGTCTGTCATACAGAGTGAAGTAAGTCGGAAAGAGAAAAACAAATACCGTATGCTAGCATATATACGTGGAATCTAGAAGAAAAAAAATGATTCTGAAGAACCTGGGGTCAGGAGAGGAATAAAGATGCAGACGTAGCAAAAGGACTTGACAACAGGGCGAAGGGAAAGGGTAAGCTGGGACCAAGTGAGAGAGTGACATTGACTTATATATACTACCAAATGTAAAATAGATAGCTAGTGAGAAGCAGCTGCATAGCACAGGGAGATCAGCTTGGTGCATTGTGACTATCTAGAGGGGTGGCATAGGGAGGGTGTGAGGGAGATGCAAGAGGGAGGAGATATGGGGTTATATGTGTTGCTGATCCACTTTGTTATAAAGCAGAAACTAACATTGTAAAGCAATTATACTCCAATAAAGATGTTAAATTAAAAAAATATATCATTTGTGAGATAAAAGAACAGGACAATATTCATGGATTCCACATTGAAACAAAATGCTAATACTATATGTATGCTCTGGAAGTTAGAAACCTAGGCTGCTAGGAGCACATATAAAAACCCTGCAGCAAATGGACAATTCATCATTGAGTAAGGGAGAAAGAAACATGGTGATGAATTTGACTTCATTCCTCATGTCCATGAACTAATAGTTTCTAAGAGGATAAAACCCAGCTTTATGGTTGAGATGACATTTAGATTGAAACTTTAGGATAAGGATGATAAAGAAATATGATAAAGGGCACTGGCTTCCAGGCAGAAAGAGTTAACTCCACATCTAACCCTTATTTAATGCCCTTGGATTATAGGACTTATCTGGTTCATTTACATTTTCTGCTATTCCTGGTACTTGGTGGTGATGCTCCCCACCTAACATGGGGTAAGAGATAAGAGCAAAGATCATCACTTCTATTATTATTTAGCTGAGTAAGATTTTTTTGATAATCTACAAAGAAATCCCTAAAAATTTAAGAAAATGTTATGAATAATGCCAAGTTTGGAAGCTTATGAAGTTAGAAAAATATAATGATATCTATTAAAACTTAATAAAGTTTTGTCAAACTAACTGATATTCAGACAAAGCCCAGCTTCTGTTTTCTTTCCCTTAACTTAAAACAAAACTGAGGCACTTTCATTCAGACCTTAGCCATTTTTTTCCTAACTTTTCCTGTTTTGGTTTTAATTTTTCAGCTTATAATGAGTACATAGAAGTTAACGTTATTATTATTTTTTAAATATATATATATATTATATATGCTTTGGATGTCTGATAAATATATGTAGGCATTCTGTAAGATTTGCATGTCTGATAAAACAATACATTTCTTATTAAAATGAAAAGTTTGGGGAAGAAAAAAGATTGAAAATTAATGACTTATTCAAGAAGAATTGAGTTCTGTTCAACATAGTGTATACTTATCAGGATTCTATTACATCTCAGGAATACTCCTATAACAATTGAAAACTTAGTTACTAAAACATAATTGTCACTCTCAAACTGGAAAGACAATATTCAGGCAAGTTGTCAAAAATTAAGATTCATACCCTTCAGATGTTCTCTATTATCATTACCAAAATATCCTTACAGAAGACATTGTATTAATAACAAGTAGCTTGTGTGTGCAAATGTTCATTGATGTGTGTGTGCCTATCTTATCCCTTGTGTTAAAAACCATCTTGTCCTAAAACAAAAATGTACATGCAATACTACCATAACTAATAAATCATGTATGAAAAATGTGAAAAAAGGCATTATATATCAGTTGATGTTTCCTTGTATAATTAGATATATTATATTTTCTTTAGTTCCTGTAGACCATCTATGACATTTTTGCTTTAGAAGTTCATTCATAATGTAAATGTATAATGCATTTCCCCATGATGGACACCCTGAACACTAATGTCATGTCACTGATGGTGGGCTGTCACAAATGTGAGAAGAGAAATGATAGCCAGAAGAGTTATTTTTTACCTCACCAAATGTTATGGGGAAAAAATCGGTATACATTAGCATTGGACAAACACTCTGCCCACTTCCACAATTTATAAGGATCAACCTTCTAGAAAGCCAAGGATGCCTTCCATCTGTTGATTTACTCTAGAAAGGAGGATTTTTCAATTTTGCCCCTATTTTTCCACATGAGAATACAAGGAGCAATTTATCCCTGATAAGACACTAGGGGCAAGTAAAGCTCTATAACTTGTAACCCATTGGGGAAATTTCTTAATAGGAAACACCCTTTTAGGATTAAATAACTATTTTAATAAGGAAGACAGATTTTCAAGTTTGAGTTTGCTTGACACAATTCTGAACAAAGTCAAATATTTCACAATATATATATGGAAGACATGTTTATATTGATTAATATATATTATTTTACAACTCCTTCTCATTTATACCATCCCATTCTACTCTGACCACAACCTTGCTACACAGTGTATGCATACATAGTATTATTAACCTAGTTATGATAATAAAACAAATCATAGTGAGGATGGTGTGAAGTAAATCCCAAGTTTCCTCACTTGTGATAGGTTAAAAAGAAACCAAAAAACACTTTCACCTGAAATATCTAAATAATTGAAACAAAAATTATGCATTGTTTTAAAATGGTTTTAGGGATACCTCAAATTACCTAGTTATGTATCATCTCTTCCCTATAGTTTAAATTCCTTAAGTGCCAATTTTTAATAACTGTAGATCACTGTATACAGCACAAGTTGTATGATCAACAAATACTTGTTGAATAAATAGACATGTATTAATGAAATTTGTTTTAGCTTAATTGTTTTACTACTATCTTATCAACTTGTTCTTTTTACTCTGCCAGAAAGAAAGGGTTCCCTCTGGCCTTTCTGGTCACAGAGTATAATATAAGTCAGATTCCCACACTTCTTTTTATCCAGTTAAATTCCAGAGAGAATAGCCCCAATTCACCTCAGAAAAAGATCAAGGTATACTTCCAGAAATAGGTAGAATAAAGTCTGGAGTCCTATATTTAAACATATGACAGTATGATATATGTAATTTTAATGGCTAAGTTTCCAATTGATGTGGGAGTGTCTTAAATGTAATAGAAACCTGCTATGTACACTTAGTGCTACATGAATATAGAACACAAGTCTTAAATAAATCATTTATCAATGTATTTTTCTGCCCAAAGATTTTCATTATTCTAAATTTTAGTACCACCACACACACAAACACACAATATAAAGATTTGTATGATGAGTTCTTGAGGAAAAGTAGATATTGAAGGTATCATAAATCTTTTACACTCATTAGAGCAGAGAGAAATGAATTTGTATTCATTGTACTCTGCAGTCCACACTAAGCATGTGTTATATATCTTTATATTGTTCCCATTCCCACTACTAATATCTTTCCTAAGGCCCATATGCAAATAGGTATACACTTTCAGAAGAAAGAAACTGAATGAACACATCCTTCAGAACTGAAAGTATATATCAAACGATGTGCCTCAGCTTTTAAAAGCTCTTTACATATATACGCATCTTTGATGGAATATGTAATCAGATAATTAAACTTGTGATAATTTATATTTTTTTCATAGTTTTGGAAGGACATTTGTGGCTTATAATAATTTGAGTGGTAGACATGATTATGAGCCCATAGACATGTAGATACACTGTTCTATAGTGAAAAGTGTTTGAGTTGGAATCACAACTTTTCTACTTATTAATCTTGAGCAAGTTAGTTGACTTTTCTGAGTTCTAGTTTTCTAATTGATACAAGTGATAAAGGGATAATAATATATTCATTATAGATGTATCCGTTATCTATTGATAAAATAGTGGGTAACAAACCACTTTAAAACACTGTGGCTTAAACAATAAGCTTTTATTCTTGCTCAGGAGTCTGGTCATCTGGGTTTTGCTGCTGATCTTGCTGATCTGGACTGGGATTGGCTCATTTTTGTCTGGGTTCACTCATATCTGTAACTAGTTAGCAAATCAACTGAGGGCTGGCAGTTCTAGGACACCCTCAATGGGAACTGTTCATCTCTGCTTCACATGATCTCTCATCCTGGAATAGATTTCCTTCCCTCTTTCCTTTGGGATCCTCTTGAGTAAGTATAAGTACACAAAGCATCTGAAAGCTTGGATCTGGCCCATCCGGATTCAAGGAGTGAGGCACAGATTTTATCCTTTAAAGAAGGAGTAGAAAGTCCCATTGTAAAAAAAAAAGTGGCGAATTGGGGCCACTTCAGCAATGAATCTTCCATTATATGGTTTTGTAAATTTTAAGCGCAATGATGTATAACATATGTACAGTCCTTTGCAATGTTGCAGTCTTCCAATACCCATCTCTTACTTTACAGAAGAGGAGACAGAGGTATAGAGAGGGTAGTGGGTTTATAGAAGGCAAACTAATATTAAAAATCAGATCGGGGTCCAGAACCTAGATATCCTACATCCTTATGTATTTGCATAGCATCTTATTTATTATTTTATTTTTTTTAATGATTTTAATGAACTTAGATAACCTATGGAGTCCATTGCTTTTGGAAGATTATTATTTTTTTTTTAAACATCGTTATTGGAGTATAATTGCTTTACAATGGTGTGTTAGTTTCTGCTTTACAACAAAATGAGTCAGTTATATATATACATATGTTCCCATGTCTCTTCCCTCTTGCATCTCCCTCCCTCCCACCCTCCCTATCCCACCCCTCCAGGCGACCACAAAGCACCGAACTGATCTCCCTGTGCTATGCGGCTGCTTCCAACTAGCTATCTACCTTATGTTCGGTAGTGTATATATATCCATGCCTCTCTCTCACTTTGTCACAGCTTACCCTTCCCCCACCCCATATCCTCAAGTCCATTCTCCAGTAGGTCTGTGTCTCTTTTACCCCTAGGTTCTTCATGACATTTTTTTTTCTTAAATTCCATATATATGTGTTAGCATACAGTATTTGTTTCTCTCTTTCTGACTTACTTCACTCTGTATGACAGACTCTAGGTCTATCCACCTCATTACAAATAGCTCAATTTCATTTCTTTTTATGGCTGAGTAATATTCCATTGTATATATGGGCCACATCTTCTTTATCCGTTCATCTGATGATGGGCATTTAGGTTGTTTCCATCTCTGGGATATTGTAAATAGAGCTGCAATGAACATTTTGGTACATGACTATTTTTGAATTATGGTTATCTCAGGGTATATGCCCAGTACTGGGATTGCTGGGTCATATGGTAGTTCTATTTGTAGTTTTTTAAGGAACCCACATACAGTTCTCCACAGTGGCTGTATCAATTTACATTCCCACCAACACTGCAAGAGGGTTCCCTTTTCTCCACACCCCCTCCAGAATTTATTGTTTCTAGATTTTTTGATGATGGCCATTCTGATTGGTGTGAGATGATATCTCATTGTGGTTTTGATCTGCATTTCTCTAATGATTAGTGATGTTGAGCATTCTTTCACGTGCTTGTTGGCAGTCCGTATATCTTCTTTGTAGAAATGTCTATTTAGGTTTTCTGCCCATTTTTGGATTGGGTTTTTGTTTCTTTGTTATTAAGCTGCATATAAATTTTGGAGATTAATCCTTTGTCAGTTGCTTCATTTGCAAATATTTTCTCCCGTTCTGAGGGTTGTCTTTTGGTATGGTTTATGGTTTCCTTTGTTGTGCAAAAGCTTTGAAGTTTCATTAGGTCCCATTTGTTTATTTTTGTTTTTATTTCCATTTCTCTAGGAGGTAGGTCAAAAAGGATCTTGCTGTGATTTATGTCATAGAGTGACCTGCCTATGTTTTCCTCTAGGAGTTTGATAGTTTCTGGCCTTACATTTAGATCTTTAATCCATTTTGAGTTTATTTTTGTGTACAGTGTTAGGGAGTGATCTAATTTCATACTTTTACATGTACCTGTTCAGTTTTCCCAGCACCAGTTATTGAAGAGGCTGTCCTTTCTCCAGTGTACATTCCTTCCTCCTTTATCAAAGATAAGGTGACCATATGTGCTTGGGTTTATCTCTGGGCTTTCTTTTCTGTTCCATTGATCTATCTTTCTCTTTTTGTGCCCGTACCATACTGTCTTGATTACTGTAGCTTTGTAGTATAGTCTGAAGTCAGGGAGCCTGATTCCTCCAGCTCCATTTTTCATTCTCAAGGTTGCTTTGGCTACTCGGGGTCTTTTGTGTTTCCATACAAATTGTGAAGTTTTTTGTTCTAGTTCTGTGAAAAATGCCAGTGGTAGTTTGATAGGGATTGCATTTAATCTGTAGATTGCTTTGGGTAGTAGAGTTATTTTCACCATGTTGATTCTTCCAATCAAGAACATGGTGTATCTCTCTATCTATTTGTATCATCTTTAGTTTCTTTCATCAGTGTCTTATAATTTTCTGCATACAGGTGTTTTTCTTCTCCTTAGATAGGTTTATTCCTATATATTTTATTCTTTTTGTTGCAGTGGTAAATGGGAGTGTTTTCTTGATTTCACTTTCAGATTTCTCATCATTAGTGTATAGGGATGCCAGAGATTTCTATGCATTAATTTTGTATCCTGCTAGTTTACCAAATTCATTGATTAGTTCTAGTAGTTTTCTGGTAGCATCCTCAGGATTCTCTATGTATAGTATCATGTCATCTGCAAACAGTGACAACTTTACTTCTTCTTTTCTGATTTGGATTCCTTTTATTTCCTTTTCTTCTCTGATTGCTGTGGCTAAAACTTCCAAAACTATGTTGAATAAGAGTGGGCAACCTTGTCTTGTTCCTGATCTTAGTGGACATGCTTTCAGTTTTTCACCATTGAGGATGATGTCTGCTGTGGGTTTGTCATATATGGCCTTTATTATGTTGAGGAAAGTTCCCTCTTTGCCTATTTTCTGCAGGGTTTTTGTCATAAATTGGTGTTGAATTTTGTTGAAAGCTTTCTCTACATCTATTGAGATGATCATATGGTTTTTCTCCTTCAATTTGTTAATATGGTGTATCACATTGATTGATTTTCGTGTATTGAAGAATCCTTGTATTCCTGGAATAAACCCCACTTGATCATGGTGTACGATCTTTTGAATGTGCTGTTGGATTTTGTTTATTAGTATTTTGTTGAGGATTTTTGCATCTATGTTCATCAGTGATATGGGCCTGTAGTTTTCTTTCTTTGTCACATCCTTGTCTGGTTTTGGTATCAGGGTGATGGTGGCCTTGTAGAATGAGTTTGAGAGTGTTCTTTCCTCTGCTATATTTTGGAAGAGTTTGAGAAAGATAGGTGTTAGCTCTTCTCTAAATGTTTGATAGAATTCGCCTGTGAAGCCATCTGGTCCTGTGCTTATGTTTATTGGAATATTTTAAATCACAGTTTCAATTTCAGTGCTTATTATTGGTCTGTTCATATTTTCTATTTCTTCCTGATTCATTCTTGGCAGGTTGTGCATTTTAACGATTTGTCCATTTCTTCCAGGTTGTCTATTTTATTGGCATAGCGTTCTTTGTAGTAATCTCCCATGATCTTTTTTATTTTTGCAGTGTCAGTTGTTACTCCTCCTTTTTCACTTCTAATTCTATTGATTTGAGTCTTCTCCCTTTTCTTCTTGATGAGTCTGGCTAACAGTTTATCAATTTTGTTTATCTTCTCAAAGAACCAGCTTTTAGTTTTATTGATCTTTGCTATCGTTTCCTTCATTTCTTTTTCATTTATTTCTGATCTGATTTTTATGATTTATTTCCTTCTGCTAACTTTGGTTTTGTTGTTGTTGTTGTTGTTGTTGTTGTTGTTCTTTCTCTAATTGCTTTAGGTGCAAGGTTACGTTGTTTATTTGAGATGTTTCCTGTTTCTTAAGGTAGGATTGTATTGCTATAGACTTCCCTCTTAGAACTGCTTTTGTTGCATCCCATAAATATTGGGTCATCCTGTCTCCATTGTCATTTGTTTCTAGGTTTTTTTTTAATTTCCTCTTTGAATTCTTCAGTGATCACTTCGTTATTATGTAGTGTATAGTTTAACCTCCATGTGTTTGTGTTTTTTACAGATCTTTTTCTGTAATTGATATCTAGTCTCATAGCATTGTAGTCGGAGAAGATACTTGATACAATTTCAATTTTCTTAAAGTTACCAATGCTTGATTTGTGACCCAAGATATGAGCTATCCTGGAGAATGTTCCATGAGCACTTGAGAAAAATGTGTATTCTGTTGGTTTTGGATGGAATGTCCTATAAATATCAATTAAGTCTATCTTGTTTAATGTATCATTTAAAGCTTGTATTTCCTTATTTATTTTCATTTTGGATGATCTGTTCATTGGTGAAAGTGGGGTGTTAAAGTCTCCTACTATGAATGTGTTACCATCGATTTCCCCTTTTATGGCTGTTAGCATTTGCCTTATGTATTGAGGTACTCCTATGTTGGGTCCATAAATATTTACAATTGTTATATCTTCTTCTTGGATTGATCCCTTGATCATTATGTAGTGTCCTTCTTTGTCTCTTCTAATAGTCTTTATTCTAAAGATGATTATGTCTGATATGAGAATTGCTACTCCAGCTTTCTTTTGATTTCCATTTGCATGAAGTATCTTTTTCCATCCCCTTACTTTCAGTCTGTATGTGCCTCTAGGTCTGAAGTGGGTTTCTTGTAGCCAGCAAATATAAGGGTCTTGTTTTAGTATCCATTCAGCTAATCTGTGTCTTTTTGTGGGAGCATTTAGTCCATTTACATTTAAGGTAATTATCGATATGTATGTTCCTATTCCCGTTTTCTTAGTTGTTTTGGATTCGTTATTGTAGGTCTTTTCCTTCTCTTGTGTTTGTTGCCTAGAAAAGTTCCTTTAGCAGTTGTTGTAGAGTTGGTTTGGTGGTGCTGAACTCTCTCATCCTTTGCTTGTCTGTAAAGGTTTTAATTTCTCCATCAAATCTGAATGAGATCCTTGCTGGGTAGAGTAATCTTGGTTGCAGGTTTTTCTCCTTCATCACTTTAAATATGTCCTGCCAGTCCCTTCTGGCTTGCAGAGTTTCTGCTGAAAGATCAGCTGTTAACCTTATGGGGATTCCCTTCTGTGTTATTTGTTGTTTTTCCCTTGTTGCATTTAATATGTTTTCTTTGTATTTAATTTTTGACAGTTTGATTAATATGTGTCTTGGCATCTTTCTACTTGGATTTATCCTGTATGGGACTCACTGTGCTTCCTGGACTTGATTAACCATTTCCTTTCCCATATTAGGGAAGTTTTCAACTATAATCTCTTCAAATATTTTCTCAGTGTCTTTCTTTTTCTCTTCTTCTTCTAGAACCCCTATAATTCGAATGTTGGTGCATTTAATATTTTCCCAGAGGTCTCTGAGACTGTCCTCAGTTCTTTTCATTCTTTTTTTCTTTATTCTGCTCTGCAGTAGTTATTTCCACTATTTTATCTAACAGGTCACTTATCTGTTCTTCTGCCTCAGTTATTCTTCTATTGATCCCATCTAGAGTATTTTTCATTTCATTTATTGTATTGTTCATCATTGTTTGTTTCATCTTTAGTTCTTCTAGGTCCTTGTTAAGTGTTTCTTGCATTTTATCGATTCTATTTCCAAGATTTTAGATCATCTTTACTGTCATTATTCTGAATTATTTTTCAGGTAGACTGCCGATTTCCTCTTCATTTGTTAGGTCTGGTGGGTTTTTATCTTGCTCTTTCATCTGCTGTGTGTTTTTCTCTCTTCTCATTTTGCTTATCTTACTGTATTTGGTGTCTCCTTTTTGCAGGCTGCAGGTTCGTAGTTCCCAGTGTTTTTGGTGTCTGTCCCCAGTGGCTAAGGTTGGTTAAGTGGGTTGTGTAGGCTTCCTGGTAGAGGGGACTAGTGCCTGTGTTCTGGTGGATGAGGCTGGATCTTGTCTTTCTGGTGGGCAGGTCCACGTCTGGTGGTGTTTTTTGGGGTGTCTGTGGACTTATTATGATTTTAGGCAGCCTCTCTGCTAATGGGTGGTGTTGTGTTCCTGTCTTGCTAGTTAGTTGGCATAGGATGTTCTGCACTGTAGCTTGCCAGTCATTGAGTGAAGCTGGTGCTGGTGTTGAGATGGAGATCTTTGGGAGATTTCTGCCATTTGATATTATGTGGAGCTGGGAGGTCTCTTGTGGACCAGTGTCCTGAAGTTGGCTCTCCCACCTCAGAGGCACAGCACTGACTCCTGGATGCAGCACCAAGAGCCTTTCATCCACATGGACAAAAAGGAAAAGGAGAAAAGATCATAAATCTTTTTCTCAAAGTTCACCGTCTTAATTTGTGATGATTCGTTGTCTATTCATGTATTCAACAGAGGCAGGGTACATCAAATTCATTGTGGAGCTTTAATCCACTGCTTCTGAGGCTGCTGGGAGAGATTTCCCTTTCTCTTCTTTGTTCTCACAGCTCCCAGGGGCTCAGCTTTTGATTTGGCCCCGCCTCTGCATGTAGGTCACCGGAAGTCGTCTGTTCTTCGCTCAGACTGGATGGGATAAAGGAGCAGCTGATTCGGTGGCTCTGGCTCACTCAGGCCAGGGGCAGGGTGGGGCACAGAGCGCGTGGCAAGCCTGCGGTGGCAGAGGCCGGCATTATGTTGCACCAGCCTGAGGCATGCTGTGCGTTCTCCTGGGGAAGTTGTCCCTGGATCCCTGGACCCTGGCAGTGGCAGGCTGCACAGGGTCTCAGGAAGGGGGGTGAGGATAGTGACCTGTGCTCGCACACAGGCCCCTTGGTGGCGGCAGCAGCAGCCTTAGCATCTCATGCCTGTCTCTGAGGTCCGCGCTTTTAGCTGCGGCTCACGCCCGTCTCTGGAGCTCCTTTAAGCAGCATTCTTAATCCCTTCTCCTCGCACACCAGGAAACAAAGAGGGAAGAAAACGTCTCTTGCCTCTTCGGCAGGCCCAGACTTTTCCCTGGACCCCCTCCCGGCCAGCCATGGCGTACTAGCCCCCTTTAGACTGTGTTCACGCTGCCAACCCCAGTCCTCTCCCTGCCTCCGATGGATGCCCGAGCCTCAGCTCCCACCCCCGCCCACCCCGGTCGTGGAGCAGACAAGTCTCTCGGACTGGTGAGTGCTGGTCGGCACCGGTCCTCTGTGTGAGAATCTCTCTGCTTTGCCCTCCGCACCCCTGTTGCTGTGCTCTCATCCGCGGCTCCGAAGCTTTCCCCCTCCACCACCCGCAATCTCCGCCCACGAAGGGGCTTCCTAGTGTCTGGAAACCTTTCCTCCTTCACAGCTCCCTCCCACTGGTGCAGATCCCGTCCCTATTCTTGTGTCTCTGTTTATTCCTTTTTTTTTTTTTTTTGCCCTACCCAGGTATGTGGGGTTTTCTTGCCTTTTGCGAGGACTGAGGTCTTCTGCCAGTGTTCAGTAGTTGTTGTTCCACGTGTAGATGTATTTCTGGTGTATCTGTGGGGAGGAAGGTGATCTCCGCGTCTTACTCTTCCGCCATCTTCCTGGAAGCCCGCACCTTATTCTTATAGAAAGTGTAAATCGTATATTGAAATGAACAAAGCACCTGAGACTTGCTTATTCCATATTATGCCTATAGTTTTCCTTACAGTAGAGCAGTATCTCTGGGTGATAATTATGTTACATCCTAATCCTGGGTAACTCAAGTAGCAAATTTTTACTTTATTTTGTTATTAATTTTTAGTACTTCCCAGTCTGTTTTCATCAGCAAGATGATCTTTAACTTGAAAGAAAATCAAGAGAAAACCGTTTCAATTTTCATATGCTTCTTGTTGGAAAGCAAAAAAACAAAACAAAACAAAACAAAAAACCATATCAAACATACTTAGGAAAGTGTCAATTTAAACCCTGATAGAAATACAAGTGTTAATTTATTTTTACTTAGGTTTGTAGTATTTGCTATTCTTAGATTTCACTTTTTATTTGCTGTGCAATTTTAAAGGCATTAGGAAAAACATCTCAAATGATTAAGAGAATTGGTAAATCTCTAGTTGTCATTTGGATGAACCACTGGTCAGTACTGTCGTAGATTCTTCTTTTGACCTTGATAAATCTTCCACTCACACCAGATGAAAATGAAACAAGCCATACTAGGCCTGACATCAATTGTATAGTAGCCAAGGAAAGCAAGGTTATTCCTAAAGACAATCAGTTTATGGTATGAAATATGTATCATTTCATTCTACCTTTATTTTATGCAGAATTACAATTATTTCATAACATCTTTGTTGTTAGTTTTAATGACATTCTTTGCCAGAGATTTGCCTTATCTAACTGTACTTTGTATAAATTATTTAATGTGTTTGTAATTCATACTGGCATATTTAATTTATTTTATTCTAAAATTACTGTTTTGCACTTTACATAAGATGTTGCTTTCAGTTTTGTTAAGAAAAAGTTCCTATATTATTTGTTAAGAAAAAGTCCCAATGTGATTTCTGTATTGAAAAACTAAAAACACATGCTTCCAGTTGTTTCCTTTGTGGATTAGTCTCCTTGTCCTTGTTTGAAAAATTGAATTTGAATAGATCTACGCATGAGAGCATCTGGATTTTGGTGGGGTGCGTTCCTCAGCATTCCCTCATCCTTCTGCTTCATTGGCTCAGTTTCTCTCTGACAACCTTAGTGCCCAACAAAGGGTGTTACCTTTTTAGCTTAATATAACTACTTAGCTTAATATGAACATAAATAGAAAATATGAAAGTTGTTCTATATTTTATTTTATTTTATTTTATTTTTATTGCGGTACACGGGCCTCTCACTGTTGCGGCCACTCCCATTGTGGAGCACAGGCTCCGGATGCACAGGCTCAGCGGCCATGGCTCATGGGCCCAGTTGCTCCACAACATGGGGGATCTTCCTGGACCGGGGCATGAACCCGTGTCCCTTGCATCAGCAGGTGGACTCTCAACCACTGTGTCACCAGGGAAGCCCGGTGTTCTATATTTTAGATTAATTTTATAAGATAGTGAGGAAAACACCTAAGTGTGTTCTTTCAGACTATTGAATTAATATCTCAAGGGAAGAAACTTCAGGATCTGTATTTTTTAACAAGTGTCCCAAAGAATTCTTTAAGACCAGGACATTTTTCCACTGGAGAACTGAAAATACTGTAAACTAGACATCTAAGGACCTGAATTAGGATCTAAACTTAGTTAACTGTGAATATTGTGACCATTAGTAAATAGACTAATCACACCAGACAGCCAATTTTTATGTTATAGAATAATTAAAAAACAAAATATCACATACGTTTCTTACCTTTCGTTCAACTATTTTTGGAGTTAAAATGAAATTCATTTGGAAACTTTTAATAACATTTATACAAATATAAAATATCATTTTTCCTGTGCTCATGAGTGCTTCTATCTATTTTTGGGGGTACAGCCATTTACTTTTTTCAACCCTCAATAAAGGTGGTTGATGGCTGTATCTTTCGATTTTGTTTTGAAATTTGTGTGTGATTTAATAATCATAAGAATTAAAAGAACACATGAAATATGAAATGTTATCTAGTATCAGAGATTGTATGCTTTCTGAAATAAATGTATTTCAAGATCTTCTTAAAAAGTCAGAAACTTTGACCTAAATATAATAAGAATAAAGGTGATTTTTTACATTTATATGTCATGCAGCACTGTCAAAATAAAATATTTATTTTTTATTGATAGAAAGTAACTTACAGCACCATTTCTTTTCCTGCTGAAGTACTATCAGTTAAATAAAATATGAGCTCTAGAGAGAGTTTGTACTTCATTTCTCTATATGGATTTCAGAACTCTCTGTTCTCTCTCCTAGAGCATACCTCAAACTGATTTCTGGCTAGTGTATTTTTATGCATTCTGGTACTTTTAATTCTAAGACAAACCAAATTCCTGAATAAGTTAGAATATCAGGAAATTCAGTAATTGAGTTTGGGTTCACTAGGTAAACTTTGATCTTTATCAAGAAAACAGTGTGAGAACAGTTATAAATAGGCCCTTTGCTAATAAATAATAAGAAAAGAATAAGGGAACTCCATCATAGAATTCTCTAAGTTTAGCATGAAAAAAATGAGAATAAAATTCCATATTATATTTACATTTCTATCAAATTGAATACATCTGAACTATTAGTATTGTATTCTCAGAGGTAAGTAAAAGAAAAAAATAATGGTTTATGCTAGCCAATATCTAATTCATTCTGGAATGGACAGATGTTTTTATTTCTCTAAAATTTAATCTCTAGTGCTGGTAATATAAGTCTATGTCAAAACTTCTCTGTTTATTTGATATGCCCCTTCCATCCTACCTAATAAAGGAAAAGGAGAAGATACCATGTCTGTGCTGGAGGTGCTCCTAGTGGGGATAGGTGAAGAGAAGGAATATTGAAGTGTCTCTGCCCTTTCCTTGGATCCCTGGGAAACAGTAAGTGTGCTGACAGAGGACAGTATAATGAATACCTTTTTCTGGAGCTCATCATGGTAGCAAAAATGGAGCAGCATAAATGTGTAAAGGGGACATCATCTCTACAGGAGAGAAGGAAACAACTAGGAAGAAAGTCATATGTCCTACAGGTAACCCTGCTTGAACCAGGGTTAGGCACTGGATCCTTGTACATCAGAAGAGGAAATAGTTGATGTATGAACTATTCTACATTCCCTTATGATCTCTGAAACTAATCTCATGGGGAATCTCTTTGCTAGGGCAGGGGGTGTGGGAGGAAGGAGATTAGATCTTGAATGATTATGATAATATCTGAAATTCTAAGATAAGAAATTAATCTCTTAAACAGAAATGAGGGCCTCTGCGGGCAATAAGTTTGAGGGTTCTGTGTGACAGTGTGAATGTACGTGGTGAATGTATATGCGGGGCTTTTCTGATTTTCAGAAGGATCAGTGATTAGAATCTGTGCTAAACTATTGTAATTGAGATTAGGGCTCCATTGTGTTGCAGGAGGCTTGTCAAATTATGATGGTCAGGCACCAAGTTTCCTACTCCAGGGACATAAGGGTTTTATCTGTGGACTCTCTGAGGTCTCCATGAAACGGAGTATGAATAAAAGAAAACAGTCTGCAGTATTTCATGCTGAAATGCTGAGGACGTGAGCTCACCTAGTACTACTTGCAGCCTTTTTTTCCCTTAAACTAAAGAAGAATGATATAAATATATTTATATTGCAAAGGAATTTCAGAAATTTCTCTTCTTTTATGTGAATTGTTTATAGTAGTTTATTATCTTTAGCTGCAGGGTCATTCTGTCTTCCACAGCAGCATGCTGTTATATAGAGGAGAAGCTGTGTGTGTGTGTGTGTGTGTGTGTGTGCGTGTGTGTGCATGCACGTGCAAGTATGTGATGTTCTAGGGGAAGTGGAAAGGTTAGTAAGAACAATTATGAAGAAGTAAACCTCTTAATAGCCCATTGCTTTCCTGCAAGAGGAGAAGAGTGATCCCCTTTCCTATCCCTGCTTATATAATTTATCTTTGTTTGACATTGAGAGAATTTGTATGTATAGAGGAATCATATGAAAAAAGCTCATCCATCAACTGTTTTTGCAGCTTTATAAACATCCAAAACTTGATGTGAGTACTTTGTTGTTGTCACTTGCATTTCCTCACATTGTTGGACAATCAGATTATCTGGTGTGTTTTTAAAGTAATTATGAGCACAAAAGTGTCTACTGTTGATTATGACAAATGCCTGTCAAGCTGTGAACTATCTGGAAAAGTGCTCACATCTATTAAGAACTTTGATGATCTTTTCCATAATTTATTTTACTCTAGGCAGAGGCTGATATGACAGAATTAAATTTAAGATTATTCTGTGATACTAGATTACCCCAGGAACTATCATTGATGACAGTCAAAGAAGGAAAAAAAAAAAAAAAAAAGAAAAGAAAAGTTTTAAAAGGATGCTACACTAACATTTTAAAATAAGTCAAACTAGAAAAAAATGTTTTTATGTATGTATTAATTAATTTAAATTAATTCAAAGACTCATTGATTTATTAATGTGTCAGACACTATATTAGGTACAGAGACAGTGAAGAATCAGTCACTTTCTCTGCCCTCAAGTGTTTCAAATTTGGTTGTGAAGACCAGAAAGTACAGAGTCAAATAGAATATAAAATAAAAGTGTGAGTAAGGTAAGAAAGGTCATAGGAGAGACAAGTAAACAGGTCTTAATGGATAGAAGTTCCCAGAGGAAGAGTTATTTAAATATTTGGATGGTATAGAGGAGTTAGTCAGTAAGGACAGGAAAGAAAGGCAGAAGATAAGTTATTTCCAGATAAAGGTATAGCATATTCAAAATATCAAAGGAATCAGAGAAGCTTATGAAATCAGTAAATTGAAAATTGTTCAGTATGCTACAATGTAAGAGTGGAAGATAAACATGCCAAAAAGTGGGATGTGGGAGTTTTACAGGATCTTAGGAGGTGGATTAAAGAGTGTCGAATCAGTAGGGAGCCAGTGAACATTTTTAATTAGAGGAGTGATATCAGATGCTTAATAAAAAGAAAAGAAAAAGAAAAATTTTATTGCTGTCAAGGGGAGAATTGATAGGAAGCAAGACTGGATAATGGGAGATCACATTCAGCAGATACATCGTTGGGACAATTTCTGGGATGGTACTTCCATTTCCCACTTGGATGACTGAGTGTTTAATGGTTCAAATCACTGACATCAGAGACCTAGGGAGAGAAAATTTCTTTGTGTGAGGAGACAGAGTTCAGATTCAAATATTATGAATTTGAGAACACCTGTAGAATAGGCTCATGAGAGAGAGTTGGAAAGCATCAGTGTGTAAAACAGTTACTGCCAACCCAGACATTAAGAGCAGTGACCACTAGTCAACCAGACCCTATACTAGTTAATGTAAGAGCTGAGGAAGTAAAGCATCACCGGTAAACTGCTTCCTCTCCGGGTAATGGGCAGAGATGAATAGGGAGGAGGTAGGGGTTCTCTGAATCTTCTTTTTCTCTGTCTCTTAATCTTCTGATCTAGATAACCTAGATTGTCTATTTGCTTGTATCAATAATTTACTTTGAACTTAGAATACTAGATTGTTTGTTTCCGACCTAAAAGATCTAGGTAGTCTACAGCTTTATATTTATTATGTGTAGCCGCCAATGTAAGTGTGTCACCCGCGTGGTCTTGGTCCCACAGCCCTTTTTATTACCATGTGTTTGTCTATCATGAGGCTTCAGGGTGCTTTTGCTTCCAACAGCCAGCACCTACAGCTTCTAAAGCTTGCTTTGCCCACAAGGCCCAAAAGCCAGAAGTGCCTGGTAATTTGCATCTTCTTTTGGTGGCCACCAACCAAAGACCAACAGATGTGGGACTAAGAAAGACCCAAATTCCTTGGCACAGGGCAGTGTAAGTGTATAACTTACACTCAACATATTGCTAGTACCTTGAGGATTCTGCCTGAGATCACATCCTTGGTTGGCTTACACCCACATTTCTGCTTTTTCAGTTCCATTTTAGTTCCCTGAAAGGATTTCCTTAATAAATCACTTTCTCACAAACTCTCATCTTAGGCTTGACTTCTGGGGATCCCCTCTCAAGACATAACCTTTTCACGTTTACCTTACTAATCCCCATGTCCCTCCCCATGTTGGTTCACAAGGACCTATGAAATGTCTGTGGTTCCATATCAACATATAAATCTGAAACAAGATCCTTGATGACTCACAAGATGGTCCTGTTTCTGATCTTTGTGTAAAAGTATATAATGTAAACATCCTAAGTTTTGAATGCATAGCAGGAATAAATGTTTTATATATGTGTTTGTATGCATATGTGTGTGTATTTGTGTGTGTGTGTGTGTGTGTGTGTGTGTGTAGTAGCAATAGTGAATCTACAGGCACACCTCAGAGATATTGTGGGTTTGGTTCCAGACCACGACAATAATGTAAGCAATGCAATAAAGTGAGTCATACAATGTTTCTGATTTCCCAGTGCCTATAAAAGTTATGTTTACACTATAGTGTAGTCTACTAAGTGTGCAGCAGCATTATGTCTAAAAAACAATGAATGTACCTTAGTTTAAAAATACCTTATTTCTAAAAAATGCTAACAATTGCAAAGGAACAAAATTTGCCACCTCAAAATATCTCTCCTTGGCGTGAGTGTTAGGGGAACCACTACGGAAACCTCCTGCCTTGGCCAGGCAAGATAGTAAACACTTGCATGAGTTATCTTACAACAGGAGATCCTGGTAAGGAATGTGGAACTAACAAGCTACCAGCAACAGGAAGAATTTGTGAAAGGTCAAAAGGAGAGGGGAGATGCCAATCCATATGTCCTACCAACCTCCCAGAATCCTTCTCTCTAGAATCCATCTTGGCTGAGCTATGTGCGCTCCACCAGGAAGGATCCTGAGTCAGAATGATTGGCTAGAGACAACCCAGAAACTAACTCCATTACCATAAAATCTGAAACTGCGAGCCACATGGCAAAGGAGTTCTCCTGGGTTCCCTTACCCTGTTGCTCTCCACTCAGGCACCCCTTCCCAATAAATTTTCTTGCTGTGTCAGCTCATGTGTCTCCTCAGACAATTCATTTCTGAGTGTTAGATAAGAGCACACTCTCAGGGTCTGGAAGGGATCCCGCTTCTTGCAACATGGGGATTAATATAGGTTGATTATTTTCAAGAAACAAAAGACTCAGGAACTGGTTTTATTTTATTTTATTTTTTTACCTCCCCCTTAGCAGCCTAAATAATTTAGACAGAGGATCTGCTCCCTAAATAGAGCTATTACCATAGTCATCTACAAAAACTACATGCTATGTGTGGTGGAGGAAATTCAGCAAGACCTGGAGATAGGAGTCCACTGTGTCCCTTTGTCTCTGCATGGCCCAACAAACATTTGTTTATAAAACTTTTGCTTTTCCATCTCCAAATGAATTGCCTTCATCCACTTTGAAGACCCAAACCACTAACCCCAACATCCACTTTTGTCTTTAACTAAGGATGGTATTTAAGGTGAGGGTTTTGGCCATTTTGGCAAGTTACTTAGCTCTCCTTCGTCTCTCCCATGTATATATGTTATTAAAGTTTTGTTTGATTGTCTCATTTTAATCTGTCTCATGTCAATTTAATTCTTAGACCAGCCAAGAGAACCTAGATAGGTAGAGGAAATTTCTTCCTCCCTAACAATATCATCTAAGGCTTCAACGAGTCAAAATATTTTTGCTGGTGGAGGCTCTTGTCATGTTGATGGCTGCTGACTGATCAGAGTGGTGGTTGCTGAAGGCTGGGGTGGTAATTTCTGAAAATAAGATAACAATGACGTTTACGGCATCAATATACTCTTCCTTTCACAGATGATTTCTCTGTAGCATGAAATGCTGTTTAATAACATTTTAGTCAAAATTGTGTTACCAAATAAATAGCCTGGACCCATGCACATCCCAAGCCAAGACCCCTTGTCTCAGTCAAGGAGGTTCTTTTACTGCTCCGATTCACACAGCCAATAAGGAAACTGATGCTGAAACTGGAAAAGCACAAGTTTTATTCAGTGGCCAAAGAATGGAGAAATGGGAACTTAGTTCTCAAATCAACTTCTTAACCTGATTCGGGTAGAGACTATATATATATATATATATATATATATATATATATATATATATATATGTATATATGTATATGTTTATGTATATGGGTCAGGGTAAAAGGAAGGGACTTGGAAAGAGTGAGGGTAATATTCATGAGTTATCTGAGAACAGGGGTGTGGTTTGGACCCGGAACTTACATAACACTCCTTTTCAGTCCTTGTATGGGCTTTTCTGGTTGTTGTCATGGCAATTGTCAACTGTCATGGTGAGGGTAGGTGTGTCATTTAGCATGCTAATGTATTACAATTAGTGTATAATGTGGTTCAAAGTCTACTGAAAGTCAAGTCTTCCACCATCTTGGGACTAGTAAGTTCTAATCAGTTCTTGTGTCTTCCTCTTTGCAGCTTCCTCCTGAAACTTAAATAAGATCAATTGGTTTCCAATGGAGGGAGGGGCAGGGGTATGATTCTGGAGCAACAGCCTTGGTAATAGCAGAACTTCTTTCAAACTTGAAGTAAATCCTTTCAAACCCTGTCACTGCTTTATCAATGAAGTTTATGTAATAATCTAAATCCTTTGTTGTCATTTCAACAATCTTCACAGCATCTTCACCAGGAGTAGCTTCCATGTCAAGAAACAACTTTCTTTGCTCATACACAAGAAGCAACTCCTCATCCATGAAAATTTTATCATGAGATTGGAGCAGTTCAATCACATCTTCAGGTTCCACTTCTAATTCTAGTTCTCTTGTTATTGGTTACTTCCTCCCCTGAAGTTATCCATGAGGGTGGAATCAACTCCTTTCAAACTTCTGTTAATATTAATATTTTGACCTCTTCCCATGAATCACAAATGTTCTTCATGGCATCTAGAATAGTGAATCCTTTCCAGAAGTTTTTAAATTTACTTTGCCCATGTCCATCAGAGGAATCCCTATTTATGACAGCTCTAGCTTTACAAAATATACGTCATAAATAATGACTTGAAATTCAAAATTACTCCTTTATCCATGATCCATGGAATTGTTGTGTTAGCAGGCATGAAAACTACATTAATCTCATTGTCCATCTCCATCAAAGCTTTTTGATGACCAGGTACATTGTCACTGAGCAGTAATATTTTGAAATGAATCTGTTTTTCTGAGCAGTATCTGTTAACACTGGGCTTCAAATATTCAGTATACCATGTATTAAACAGATGTGCTGTCATCTAGGGTTTATTGTTCCATTTATAGAGCACAAGCAGAGTGGGATTAGCATCATTCTTAAGGGCCTTAGGATTTTTGAGAATGGTACGGGAGCATTGGCTTCAACTTAAAGTCACCAGCATCATTGGTTCCTAACACAAGTCAAGCTGTCCTTTGAGTTTTGAAGGCAGACATTGACTTCTCATGTCTAGCTATGAAAGTTCTAGATGACATCTTCTTCCAATAGAAAGCTATTTTATCTACATTGAATCTCTCTTGTTTAGTGTAACCACCTTCATTAATTATCTTAGCTAGATCTTTTGGATACCTTGCTGCAGCTTCTACTACATCAGTACTTGCTGCTTCCTTTTGCACTTTTATGTTATGGAGATGGCTTCTTTCCTTCAACCTCATGAACCAACCTCTGTTGGCTTAAGACTTTTCTTCTGCAGCTTCCTCACCTCTCTCAGCCTTCATAGAATTGAAGAGAATTAGAGCCTTGCTCTGGATTAGGCTTTGGCTTAAGGGAATCTTGTAGCTGGTTTGATTTTCTATCCAGACCACTATAACTTTCTTAATATCAGCAAAAAGTCTGTTTTGCTTTATCATTTGTGTGTTCACTGGAGTATCACTTTCAATTTCTTTCAAGAACTTTTCCTTTGCATTCACAACTTGATTTGAATGACTAACTCTTTGATGCAAGAGGCCTAGCTTTCTGTCTATTTCAGCTTTTGCCATGCTTTCCTCACTAAACTTGCTCATTTATAGCTTTTGACTTAAAGTGAGGGACCTGTGGCTCTTCCTTTCACTTGGAGGCCATTGTAAGATTATTAACTGACTTAGTTCTAATATATATATATATATATATATATATATTTTGTCTTTGGAAATAAGGATTTCTGAGGAGAAGGAGAGAGATGGGGAATGGCCAGTCGGTGGAGCTGTTAGAATGTATACATTTAGCAATTAAGTCTGTCTTCTTGTATGGGTGTGATACCTGGCACCTCAAAAAAATCACAATAATAACATCAGAGATCGCTCATCACAGATCACCATAATGCATACAATAATAACTAAAAGGTTTGAAGTATTAAAACAATTGCCAAAATGTGACACAGAGATATGAAATGAGAAAATGTTGAAAAAATGACACCAAAAGACTTGTTCTATTCAGGGTTGCCATAAACCTTCAATTTGTAAAATACACAATATATTGCAAAGCACAATGAAGTAAAGTACAGTGGAAGGAGATATTCCTGTACTTGTATTTGTCAGGAGATTTTCAATTCTAACTGACAGAAATCCAACTAAAATTAGCTTTAAAAAAAATAATAATTATGGTCTTCAACTGGCATGTCCAAAGAGTGGGACTGGGCTTGACTACTGTAGAACTGAGGACTTGATGGTGTCATCAGAAGTGGATCTTCTCCTGCATATTTTGCATGTGTTTACTTCAATTACCTTCATTCTCAGGCAGGCTCTTTCCATTAGGAAACACAATGGTTTCTGGAAGCCTTAAGCCTACAGTGTCCTCATAAATCTGGTTTCTGTGGTTTGTAATAAAGAAATGCAATTTATTTTCTTTTCTTTGTCAATGACCTATTTGTTTTTTACATCTTTGTCTCCAGAAGCTTTTAGAATTTTCTCTTTACCCCTGTTGATCTGCAATTTCACGATGATTTGTATCATTATGGATCTTTTCTTAATTTACTGTGCTGGACTCTCTGTGGACTTTTTTAGTCTGGAAACGTCTATTATTCAGATCATACTATGTTCAGATCATATTCATGTTCATATTATTACATTAATAATAATCTAACTTCCATTTCCCCTTCTTCTTTCCTGAAATCTGAATTGTTTTAGTCAAGTGTAGTGATAGAATTTTCTTATTTCCATTTCAACCTCACTTTTTTCTTTTTTCTGGGTGAAAATTTCAAGTTTATATATTATATTTACTCTTTATTTATTTATTCATTTATTTTTAAATTCTAGTGTCTTTTTTTCCTTTTTATCTAGTGTTACATTTCTTCTGGATGAAATATCTTTTTTGAATGATTTTTAAACTTCTTACTGATTCTTATATTTTTCTCTTTTTCTCTAAATTTCTTTATTTCATTGTTCCTTTTTGTCTGGCTTAAATCTTTAGGAAGTTTCCTTAAATATCAGGTGACTATTAGGTGTCTTGTCATAGTTATGTGCAATGTGCTAAAAAGTTACTAGAAGAATTCTCTGCATGTGGGCAAAACTGTGGTGGATGGGTGAATTTTACTTTGTGTTGATCAGATAAAGGTGCAGCTTTTTCATTGGGAAATCATGAAAGGTCAGTATCTATTGGTCTTTTCTCTTCAATTTAGTCTTTTCCCTATGTGTAATTCCTCAGTCATTTGCCTGTGTATATCTCCTGTTTCCCTCTGTTCTGGAAGACATTGTGAAAAATAGGCTTTCACACAAAGATATTCACTTAATATCACCCTAAGACTTGTATTTGGTGTCCATGAAATCAGAAACTATCTTGATCAACCCTTTCAGAAAGCCAGCCTTCAGCAAACTGCAGAGGTTGCATGAGTTCTTACTGCTTAAGTTATCCCCCAAATTAGTGATTTAAAACAATAATTATCATTTATTATCTCTTATGGTTTCGGTAGATCTAAAATTCAGAAGCAGCTGCTCTGGGCAGTTCTGGCTAAGGGTCTCTCACTAAGGTTGTAATCCTATGGATGCCAGGCTTCGGGCATCTGGAGGCATCACTGGAGCTGGAGAATCTACTTTCCAAGGTGGTTAACTGACATAGCTGACAAGTTGGAACTGGCTCTTGGTGGAAATCCTCCATCCCTCTTCAAGAAGGGCATTCCCCCAGGGCTGCTGCAGTGTACTCAGAGCATGTAATTTTCCTATAAATTTATATAAATTACATATATATATATATACACACACACACACACACACACACACACACACACACACACACACATATACAAAATCAGTAAGACCTCTTAGATAATACTATATTCTTTACATCATTGCCCAGATGGTTCCAGGTTTGGCCTTGGAGCTCTTTCAGTTGGCTCCTTTGTCCTTTTGACATGTCCTCTCCTTTTCTTTCTCTCTTTTTTTCTTTTCTTTTTCTTTTTCAGCATTTCCTTATTTTCTGACATTTCAAATTCTTCATGTTGATATTATATTCCCTGTCCCAGCCCTAAAGTCAAGCATTCTCCAAGAAGCCCTGGTTCTTTCTATTGGTGAATTCTATTAGAAACCAGGATTGGGTGATGGGTGTGTTCATTGCTATTGGTGTGTCATTGCTTCTGGGCCCTTTAGGCAGACAGAACTAGAAGGTATATGCATGTATTCTAATCCATGCAGACACACACCAAAATGATTACTTTATCAATCTATCTAGAATTATGCTAATCATTGTTTATAGGGATGCCCCCAAGTAATCCCATACCATATGGCTCATTCTAGCCTTTTCCAGGGCATACATTTTGTAGTACAGAATCTGAATATAGACCATGGATTCAAGGCATCCCTTTGATTAAATAACAGAAGTCAACCAGACAATTTTGTCTGAGGAAGTCCAAAACCCACCCTCAGGGAAAAGGTCATTTTGCATAATTTTTGTTTGCTTCTCATATGCATGGTTTTCTCTAGTTAGCTATCTCTTTAGAGATTTTGGGGGGAAATGATAACAGGGAATGATTAAGTTTCGTTGAATTTCAGTATTCTCAATCTCAAATGGAATAATTAAAATTAACATGCCCAGTTATATTCTATGTGTTTTAACATCATTGGTACTAAACTGATTAAGATTATTAATATTTTATGAGTTGATATCCCAAGTGTCAGAGTATATTAGAGCTGTTTAACATTAGTGTATCCTGTAGAATTTACCTTTCCCAGCAGTGAGCCATTTTAAAATTCAAATCTCTAAACACAAACTTTTGTAAATACTTTTTATATCCACCAGCTATGTGTGTTCCATCACAACAATGATCTAAGCATAAAGCTTGCTCTATAGTAAGTAGAAGGAGCAGCTGCTTTAATTACGATGGAGTCTCACTGGAAAATTACAGTGACCCTCACTGGAAAAATAAATAAAAAGGAACATCATTACCATCCTTATAACTGTACCCTAACAAACTTTATCTGAAATCAGAGAAAAAATTTTAACTACTTGCATTAAGATTTAAAATTGTGTTAAAATGTAAATATACATAAGGTGTGCCTTTTTGAATTTTAGTTCATGTATACTCTTAAAAGCACACAATCACTGAATATTATTTACGGTATTTTCCCTATAGAGTATCTAGTACAACAATATTAACAATAAGCAAACAACCTTGTCTGCTAAAGGAGAAAACAAGTTCTAGAGACATTGAGTAGGCTTAAGCCTCTGATTAACCCAGCATATCTGTTACACAAATTACCTATTGTGTAAAACTGGAAAAAATAAAATAATCTCCCTAAGCCTCATTTTCTTTATTGGTAAATTTAGTGATGATTACATGTATATCATGAGATTATTATTAGGATTAAATGAGAAAATATGTGTAAACTTCCCTGTTTAGTGACAGGTATGCATGTTGCACCACAAAGATTGGTTCCTTTCACTTCCCTAGGTAGCATGAGGAACAGACACTGGATAAAACTTAATCTATTGTCTCTGATTCTCGTGTTAATAAGAGCTTTAGATAATCCAAAATGCACAAAGCAACAATTCAAATAGCCCCATGGCTTAAGCCCACTCTACTATGAACCCTCCAAGTGGTGTGTTTAATTTATATGTGAAGTAGAAATTGGTGATTGAATAAGGAAATCCATCAAGCAATATTGTTCTTCCATGCTGCTATTTAATTGTTGATTTACTTGTGAGTGGCCCAGAAAAAGAAAATATTAGGCTCATCTCATGGCTCCAACGGTATCAAGGAAAGGTGTTACACTGGGGCCTTTAATAGCAGCCCTGGAAGTTCATGCATGATGTCTCATTTTCAAACTTCATTAGGTTGCCTGGTCCTGAAGAAGACAGGACCTAAATAGGAGGAAAATTATATAGCTATATAATATATATATATATATTTATATATAATCTATAAATAAATCTGTATCTCTCTATATATTATAGAGAGGGAGAGAAAAAGAGATTACAGACTGAGACAAAGTAATTAATAGAACTCCATTATTCTCCATCCTCCAAACCATTGAGCATAAAGATTCCATTTTATACACTTATAAGTATTTTATTTCTAAACATATTTTCAGAAACATATACTCAAAATTAGAAAGCTACCTATAAAGGAATTGTTTGCCATCTCTTTATCTCCATCTAGATTCTCCTCAATATGTGGTCATTATTTTAGTTTGTAATTTTTAAAAGTACAGATTTTCTGAAACATTTAAAAAGTAGAGTTTAACCAATGCCTCTCAAATTCACACGTTTATGACATTATAGTCACATAGATGTACATTTTCATATGCTCTTACAGAAGTTTTATCAGTAGATAGCTTAAGGCTAAAATGAGATTTCCACTCACATCTTAAATAAAAATGTGCCTTAGTTATCTTAGAAATAGTTGTTTTAGAAATTACATAACTGTGCATGTATTCAAAAATATCAATGCATGCAAGCAAATTCATTTGTTTTATTCATTTTTGGAAGACACATTATGATCTTATGCTCCAAATATTTGCAGGTGCAAATATTTAAAAGATCACAATTACAAGAATTTGATCATAGTGGATTACTCACAGCTGCAAATGATTATATAGCTAGCCCGTCATTTATAGCAACTCCTAAAGCACTAAGAGCATATAAGAATACTGTGATAATGATGTAACAATATGAAAACATTTAGATAATGCTTACATTTTAAATAACTTCTTTCTATGAGTCATCGTATTTGATTATAAGAAACTATATGCCCTTGGAAATACTGTGTCATCTTTTTCTCTGATTGGCTGTTTCTACTCTTGGTGTTTTTCATCTATTGCCTAAACTAACCTCTCCATTCTCTTACTGTTAGTCACATTGTTGATCAAGTTGCTATAGATGGGATGTACTATTTCCCCTTGTAATACAGACTGGCACCTAAATGTTTCCTCTAATAATCAGAAGTAAAATGTCTCACATTATTTCAATACACCTGACCTTTTAAACTTACTGGTAAGCTTCCCATTACTGTATAGAGCAAAATTCTCTGTTCATTTGTGGGGAAGTGTATAACCACTAAATGATAATTACCATATCATTCTATTTCCCCAGAGACATACCTCAGCAACTGTTGTATAACATTTCAGTCCATAATCATACCCTTACAGTTTTATACAAACACACACACACACACACACACAAACACACACACACGTATCTCTTACATGATTTTGCAACTCAGGAGAGAAGTGTAATTCTTCAACTCTGCTCTTGACCTTAGAATTGGAAATTAAAGTAGCATTGCTCTGTTCAGCAAACTTCTAGAATGCTTGTCTCAGTCACATGTGGATGTGTAACAAAGCACCCCAAAGCTTAAAAACACAATTTTTTATTTGCTCATAATTTTGTGGGTCAGCACTTTTGGCTGGATTTAGTTGGCGTTTATTCTACTAGTCACTCTAAGGATAACTTATGTGGCTTTGATGTCCTGGTGGCTTGACTGGAAATAAGTTAATATAACCTCACTCACTCACATTTCTGGGCTGCGTTTGGCTGTTGACTAGGACATGGAATCTAGCAGGCTGGGATAGGATTCCGCACTTGTTGGGGGAAGAGTTCTAGCCAGCAACATGAGAGGGATCACTGCAATGTGTAAGTATGTTTCAAGCTTCAGCTTCTAGTATGTTTGATAATGCCTTATGTCCAAAGCAAATAGAAAGGTCAATTGTCAGTGTGGAAGAGGATTACACGAGAATGTGGTACAAAGAGAATTTATCTATTAGAAGATATTAACATATCAGTGTCCTATATACATTAGTGTACCACAGTCCTATATGCTTTCACATAGTCACATGGTTATAAGGTGAAAACTTCAAGGGACAAGATCAGTACGTTATTTTTCTTAAGTTGGCATGTTGCACTCATTGATTTAGCAAATTCAACAAGGTCTAAAATCATCCCTTTGGTATTGTCCTGACAAAAGGTATTATGAAAACACTGAGGCACTGAATTAGGTTATGTTTTTTCCTGGGTTGATGCATATTTATCAAAGTCATAATATTGATTAATAAAATCAGAATGTCTATTTGGAATTTTATAGAAAGAACCACAGCTGGTTTCAACTAGCCTAATATTAAGTTAAGATTACCATTTTATAATAGACATGGCATTCCTTATGGGATCAGACCACTCATATTTGATTGACTAAGGCTCTTCAAACTCCTGGACAGAGTTGGGCTGGGTATGGCTTTGTCTAGGTAAGTGATATCTAAACATTTTTATCTTACACTCTGCTATTAAGAATCATTTTAAATACTCACCCCAATGTCTATACATTAATTCATGCAATACAGTTCTAATATATTTTAAATATTATAAAGCATACAAATATACTCTACAACATAGGTTAAAATGAAACAATAATAAATACACATTAGCTATGATTTTCATCCTGTATCGCACTGGACAGGCATGCCCATTTGCCACATATGAGGACCACTGGCCTGGGTTTCTGATTTTTCCTCAATAGCCCTCTGAGTTTACACAGTTAAAAAAAAAGTATATTAATATATACATAGTTAATAATTAACATATACGTAAGTCCTGTGCTGACTTAAGCACAGGGGGCTGGTGAGATTGTTATATATCTTTTAGGTGACGTTGCATAGCTGTACTTGAATCTTGGTATTCATTATGTTTTGATCTCAAAAATTAATTCTAATACTGTATTTCTCTCATTGCCAAGCAATGGTGACACTTACTATAGCTTATGGCCTATAAGTTACATTTATCACTATTGTAACATTCCTTTAAATATTTTTATAAGTCAAATTACCAGTTTAAGCATGTGTTGAAATGCTCAATTTAAAATTGTAAATGTGCTGAAAACTTGGCACTTATTCCTTCATAACAAAAGAAGTTATTTAGCAGCTACACACAAACCGTCAGTGATACGGAATATAGCTTTCTAATGTTGATTAATCCATAGAATTCCAAAGTATAATACGGAAGCACTTTGCAGATTAAATTGTCTTTCACACATATAACAAGGTGTTGATAGAATAAGTGTTTTTTTGCCAGTCTAATTTTTAAAATGTGGTATTTGCCGAAGCACAAATGTTTGCAAATCAGAGACCTGTGAAATATGTAAAACAATTCCAATCTTTTCCCTATTTGCAGAAGGAAAAATTGGTCTAGTCGACTTCTCAAAGTAGCAGTATGTTTTATATGATTAGTTGTTTCAATTTATTTCTGCACAGAAGGAAACAGCATTATGAGCAGATGTTTTATTAGAGCCACATGTTTCAAAACATATTTTACACCATATTCAATATTTATTTTTATATTCTGGCTTTATTTTAAATTAAAAAAGAACAGTGCTGAAAAATTGTATCAATTTTGTTAGATTGTCTTGTTAGGAATGATTGCATGATAAATAGATTATTTGACTATGAACTAATTAACTTTTTCTAATAATTATGAGAATGGGATACAATTTTATCAGGACAGGAAAACAGACATTTATCTGTAACTTTATGGAAGGTTAATATATATACATGTGTATATATTTATAATTGCATATACATACAGATTATATATAGTCAATTGGGAATTAACTACTTTATTTACAGTAAAACCATAAAATAGATGGCAATGACAAAGAAAATTCAGAATCCTTCATCAATGTAAATTTGAAAATGAATGGAAGCACAAATTAAAATCATTGTATATGTCACATTATAAAAATTTCCTCTAAGAAGATCTATTATTTTCAGGGAAGAAAGCAGTCAGATTATATGATGCATCTTTAGAATTCAAAAATTTATATTTCATTAAGACACCTAAACACCAGTAACTTTGTTTGCTGAGCAATTACATGGCCTAAAAACTGAAATTCCACAGAGTAACTATAGATTGGGAAAGTATATACAAAAGTAGATATAAAAGTGTCTTCCCTGATTTACAATAGGGTTACATCTGGATAAACCCATCACAAATTGAAAATGCATTTAATACACCTAAAATACCAAACATCATCGCTTAGTCCAGACTACACTAAATATTCTCAGAACACTTACATTAGCCTACAGTTGGGCAAAACCATCTAACACAAAGCCGATTTTATAATTGTACTCAATATCTCATGTAATTTATTGAATACTGTACTGATAGAAACAAAATTGTTGTATGGGAACAGAATGCTTCTAAGGGTATAGTTTGTTTTCGTTCATAAGTGTATTGGTTGTTGACCTTGTGATCACGTGGCTGACTGGGAGCTGTGCTGTCACTGCTGCTGTCCAGCATCATATCGCTAGCCTGGAAAAAAAACAAAATTCAAAATTCTAAGTGCGGTTTCTAAATATGTATCACTTTCGTACTTTTGTGAAGCTGAAAAATTGTAAGTTAATTTTTGTAAATCAGGGACCATCACTAGTAGTTTGACTTACACAATATAAAAGAAAAAGTAATACTAAGATATAATACCTGTTAAGAGAATTTAGCTCCCATAGTCACAATGAATTTTTAAATAAAATAGAAGCATGCACTTTTAGAATAGGTATATAGGTATGCACTTGTTTCTGTTTGGGGGAAAATGCTTTTCTTTTGAAAGGAGGTAGATTTACCAAGAAGCTAATGTAGCTTAATCTTAAGGACCTGTCTTTGCAGAGGCTCCTTTTTGACAATACTTTCATAAGGTCACATGTTTTTGTAAAATTTTTAAAACTAAGATATTCTGACCACAGTTGGTTGGAATAACTGTCTCTTTGTATCAATTTTCTCTCCATCACAATTCCCCTCTGATGGGTGACACTGAAGACACCTTAGGCATTTTGTGGAGCTAAGTAACAGGAAAATGAATGGAGCACATTTGTGGGTGGAGCAGTGGGTGATGTTTATGTGGTTCATAGGCACTTCCATATCTAGTTAATTACTGTCCTCCTCTCCACTGAAGGAATGGCTTCCAGGTATATTTCTATTATTTGCTGTGTTGACTGCCCCAGCCTAGTAAATGAATTTGCAGGTTTAGAGGCCCTACTATAAGAAGAAAATTTCTTATGATATAAATGGTGGAGCATAAACAAGATTAAAAATATATGAAACCAGAAACAAGTCTGTGGTAAAGTTATATGTAACAGGGAGAAATAGACAATCATAATAGCATTTAAAACAGATAACTGCCAAGTATATTATTAATTTAATTTTTGAAATTTTGTGTTGATTTTTCAGTTTTGTAGAATGTCTAACTTTTATCATCTGTCTTCTCACTGCAAATAAATATATACTTGAAAATTAGTTTTTGATTTTTTTATTTCTCAAAGAGAGACCTCCAAGTTCTATGAAACCTGAATTGCCTTCTTTGATATGAAGTATGCTGTACATTTCTTAATTTAGAGAAGTGTCTTCCTTGTAGGTGTTTCAAAATGTGTGGAGGCAAGGATATTAATTGTCCTGCAATGCAGAGGTAGTTTCACATAGTCTATTCTTAAGAATAAACAGGGCTTCCCTGGTGGCGCAGTGGTTGAGAGTCCACCTGCCGATGCAGGGGACACGGGTTCGTGCCCCAGTCCAGGAAGATCCCACATACCTCGGAGCGGCTGGGCCCGTGAGCCATGGCCGCTGAGCCTGCGTGTCCGGAGCCTGTGCTCTGCAATGGGAAAGGCCACAACAGTGAAAGGCCCGTGTACTGCAAAAAAATAAAAAATAAAATAAAAAAAATAATAAACAATATGTGACACAGCACTCTTTCCCAATATAAATTATAAAATGTCCAGTGTGTTATATGCATGTGTATTAACTTCTCCCTAAGCAAAATCAAAACATTTTATTATGGAAAGTTAATATAAATTTCTTCAATTGTGTTTAAGTGTTTCATCTTCTTATATTTATCTAAAAGTAGTTCAATCTTATTTAATGTTTAAAATTATTTATATCATGATCAATTATTATGATTTTGTTGCAAATATAGTTTTAGTTTACACATATACATACACACACATGTGGCGCACACATATATACCTTAGGAATGGAACCTAATGAATTATAGCTGGGCCTAAATGTAATTTGGGTCAAGAATTTTGATGTTTCTCTTTGATCCATTGCCTTATCATGAAGACAGAGCTGATTTCCTTATCCATTCTCTATTTTCCAATTCACATAAATTAAAACAATCCACTTGCTGGGTTCATAGTGGTATGGGCTTAAGACATAGTATGTCATATGTTGTTGAATGATATGACCTTTAAAGTATCTTCCAATGTTAACAATCTAAGAGGAAAATAGTACTTCCTAGAAGTGAGGCAAATAATTAACTTCATTTTACAGATGAGGAAATTGAGGAAAAGTAAGCTGGATTAATTTGCCCACAGGTACATAACTAACAAATTTGGAGTTCAGATTTGAATCCAAGAGCGGGATTCCAGGGCTTCTGCACACACCATCAGTCCAGGAGTTCTTGCTTCTGCTCAGACCATACTGCTAATCTAATGTCTATCTTTTTATTGATCAATCACTGTTATTCTTCTTTTCCACCATCACCCCTTAATTTTGAAAAACACTGTCAATTAATCATAGCCATTGTGTCATTCATTACCTTCCATGGCAGCCGGGTAAAGGTTGCTCTCTGATCTTCAACTGTGGGGGGCATAAGTGATCAAACATCCCTGTTACTGCTTTCTGAAATCCATAATCTAGTGGCTCTGAGGCCACACCTCTCACAGTGACCAACCAATGATTGGCTTAGCAGGGATAGATACCAAGACAGGCTCATTCCTAGGAGAGTGGGACTCTTCCAATGGATGACTTTGGCTCAAGATTCCCATTTGGCCCCATCAAAATTGTTAAGATTGCCTTCCCATCTGAGATTCTTTCATCCTGCATTCCTTCTTTCCCTCTTTTCTTCACAAGGCTCAGAGCTTGCATCAGGGTCCATCAGCTCTCCCTGTCTCCTTGGGCTCCCTCTTCCTTTCTCTTACAGGTGTTTTCCTTAATAAATTCCTTGGATATTTAATTCCATATTGGTCTCTGCTTCTTGGAGGACCTTAAATAACATGTATTTTTACCAGTTAGCCAACAACACAAAGAGCAATTTCTTTGTTCTTTAGTTTCACTAGGCAGCATCTGTCCCAGTTCAAAGGTTGCATGTGTGTGTATTAATGACTAAAATCATTGTTCCCTGTCCATTATAACTTCCAACTATTAAGCCATGTCAGAAAATTATGAGACCTGAAATCTGATTTCTAGAAAAACAAGCTATATTTTTAAATTGTTTACATTTCTCATTAAAAAATATTATTCATGGAAACAATTGGCCAATATCTGTGTTTGAAAAAATAAATTGGATTTTATTTTAAAAATCACCTTTAAGATACCATTTAATAATTTAATTTAGACTAGGTATTGACTATTTTTACTGGGTAATTTGATACTATTATTACATTACATTTAAGCATATTAAATCAGCAAACATTCATTGTACATATAATATACAAAAGGCACTGTGTGAGGTAGCAAAATAAAAAGATGAATAGATGATACATGAATAAGAGATATTTCTAATATCCACAGAACTCCCATAGTAATGAATTATGCAAATGTGTATGTAATTAATGAAAACACAAATTAGTTAGGATAGTGGAGGTAGGCAAAATGGAAGTGTGGAAGAGGTAAGAAAATTTTAAAGTAACATGAATATGAATATAATATTGTTCCCAGGAAGCTTTAAGTTTTCTGGAAGATAACTTTTCTAACTTTCTATGGAAAGTTTCTTTTAATGGCTTGATATTTTAAAAGTTAGAGCCAGTTAGGTTGGAGGAATGGCTTCAGAAAGTATACCTGTTCAATATCATGATATATTTATTTCCTCAATTAAGGACCTTAATTAAAGAAGCTATGACAAATAGGTGAATGGTCAGAGAATTAATCCTGAACTGAATATTTATGGCCACAAAAGTCTCCCAAGCAAATTGTCTGCTGATGTGTTAATGTTCATCCTTCCTCAAGAGTACAGGATAATTAAAAAAAATATTGTTGTACTCTTTTATTCTAATAAAAGAATTCTTCCCTTGGAATGCAAAAATGTGGGCTCTTTTTAAGAAGTTGGGAACAGAGAGACCATTGTACAGTATTTATGTTTTTGCCAGTAATTTTCCTTTTCACAAATCCAACTCTTTGTAAATGAAAGGAGTATGGAAGAAAGATTATAGTACAATGGCCAAATACCTGTGTATAATTTCACATCCCTTTCTCCAAAAGCCCCATCGCACTCTACTCCCACCCCACCTGCAAAAGACATTTATCTCAACTGTGTCTCCTTATGCCAAATTGAAGATTTGGACCCTATATATTCGTTGGTATTAATTTTCTTACATAAAAATTTTACGGTATCAAATAAATCCCCAGCTAATAATGTATAGCCACGTTGATATTAATTCTTCTAAGGAGGAGGGATAATTTCCCAAATATTATTTTATTCATTTAACTCAAAAATTTGCCACTTACTATGCATATGAAGTTTTGAACATTTGACTATAGCTAACAGAAAACATAGACTATTTCCATCTTCTATCAAATTTATGCTCTATGGTCTTGAACCAATACTCATATTCCTAGAAATCCAATTTAACACCAATATCTCTGAATTTGTGATATGTTGGGTCATTCAATCAGTTCCTGTCTTGTTCATACAGAAGCTTTCTTTTCTCGATACAGTGATTTATTCTATCTGCTCAAAGCTTGTACTTTGCATTTTCCATTTTTCTATACTACAGAATTAAAATTAATCATATGAGAAAGATAGAAAGTGAGTCAGAAAATTCATTTTCTTTATTCTTTTCAATATAAACCTCCAAAATGTCCAATTCCTAAAATCCAATAAGAAAGCTTTCCTTTATTCTGTAACAAGATATCAAATAGTGAATTCCAAAGGCATTACAGCAGATACATAAAATGGGTTTAAAGAAAATCTACAGGGAAAATAAAATGCTATGTTCTTAAGGAAAAAAATACTTCTATTAAATGGGACCACTACACATGTTTCTTGTTAATGTCTGAGCTAATGATTATGTTGCTCATTTTCCCTTTTCTTTATCTTGGATATATATTGTTATTGCAGAACCTAACACCTGAGGAAGGTACATGAAATTCACCTTGATAAACATAAACATAAACCTTACAGCATTACTTAGGACTGTCCTACCATTGCACAGCCTGGAGAGAAAGAAAGTCATTTCCCACATTCCACGCTCAATGTAACTGTGATTTTTAGAGTAATTTCAGGCTATAAAATAGGATTCTTGGTAATCACTAACAAATAGTTCAAAATGTAATATTATAGCTTTCTATTTCTGTTTGCTAATCATGTGAAAACTCCTGTTTAAACTTATGCAGATAGTATATGCATTTCATTTTATTTTCTCAGTATAGCAGTGACCCGTATATGTTTCATATTGTTGTGCTCTAAATTTCCTTCTCTATTTTTCTATTTCATCTTTTCTTAATATTCTTTCCTTCCCTATAATTTCCATAGCCCATCCTCTTACTTTTCTTTCCATCCATCTTTTTTCTTCTTCCCTTTCTTTGTTGCTATATTCCTAGTCATTCTGGCTTTTCCTATAATTCTTCATTCTCCTCCACATCTTTCATTTCTTTTTCCCCCTGACTTCCCATTTTTTCTCAATCCACATCTTACATATTTCTAGTGGCAACACGATTTCTCTTTCATCAAAGTGTAAGTACCACATTAAAACTCTATTACTGGTAATAGAGTTAATGTGAAAATACAGATTACCTATAATTTATAACAAAGTAATTCTATGTCTTAGTCACTATAAGGAGTTGCCAATTTAATTTAAACATATTAGATATTCACCAAATGGATACTGAGCTCATTTTATGCATTTAGTGTAGAACTGATCATTACTGAATACCTAAAATGTCATCCTGCAAGATTTTTAGCATAATAAAGTTATTTTGGACCCTAAATCACAAGAAGAAGACAGAATTATTAAGAGCAAAGTCTTTATACTAGATACTGTTTTATCTCCTTTCCTTTTTGAATTCTTAGAAATGAATTCATTTGTTTTTCTATTTCAACTATTTTTGATAGAGTAGTAAGATTCTCATAAAAAGATTAGAATACAGGAAGTTTAATATGCAGTTTTTGAATTACCTGTGTAACAGTCACATATGCCCTTGGGATACTCAATCATTCGTTCAACACTTAGCACTTGCTAAATGACAAAGCTCTATATGGCACTGGAGATGTATTAACAAAGAAAATATCATCACTTTTCTGGAAGGGTATATAACCTACCTGAGGAAGATGGGCAAGTGAACAGAGAACCATAACATAGCCTGATGTGATAATGAGAAGCCACAGAGCTCTCTGAGCACATGATGTTCTTGGAACCCAGAATGTTAGAAAGTTCCTGTAAAACTTCCAGAAGAAGTGACATTTTCATTAGTTTTCAGGATAAAACACTGCTGATGAAATGAAGAGACAAAATGAGGTGAAGGTGTAAGTGAGGAACACTCCAGAAAAATAATGGCATTTTCAAAAACTTAGAGGCAAGAGAAATTTCACATAATGTTTATAATATAAATAGTTCAATAATTCTGAGACATGAGTTGTGGAGTATGTGTGTAAGGTAGGGAGAAAAATAGCAGTAACACGGAAAGGCCTGGAAGTAACCAGGAATCAGATAGTGAAGGGCCTTGCATGGCATTGTTAGGAGTCTGGACTTCACCTTGAAAATTTATAAAGCCGTTGTGGAGTCCTAAGCAAAGTAATGCTCTGATCAAATCTGATATTTTAAAACAACAAAATGTGGAGAAAGGATTGTAGAGGGAACATTTAAGACAAAGGCCATTTAGAAGGTGTTGCAAGCTATTGAATGGCCATGTTGAATGAGTCACATGGTACATGATGCAATAAAGAATATTGATTCCCTAAGGTAGTAGGGATTTCAGACAGATTTATCATGGAGAAGAGAGAGAGTTTGGCTTTTACTTGGATGAAGGAATAAATAAAGCAAGAGTCAAAGATAACAAAGGGATCTCTGCTTTAGGCAACCAAGTGTATCACAGTGCTCATCCTGAGATGGCAACAAATTGGTTTTGCCTTGATAGGCAGGTTTGGTGCTGTGTGAGGAGTTCTTTTAGGTTCTGCTGACTTTATGGAACTCTTGACTCTTAGCAGTGGACCTATCCAGCAATTATATAGGTGTGGCAGATTTCATTGTTACTGTCTTATAACTTCCTACATTCTTCCTAAGATCCCACTCCCTTTCCAGCTCAATTTATTCCTTTGCTTCAGGAGAGATTTCTGTCAGAGTCTAAAGCAGAGCTAGGTATGTAAGAAAAATTATGTGAAGGGGTTGTTGGAAGAAGCGAGATGGAGAGAAGGACATTCAAAATGGGAAAAGAGTCAGTAATCTGCTGATCCCAGATCTTGGTGGGAGTCTGACTTGCAGTGTTACTCTGAGAGCTGGCAGGACATCAAAGGGAAATGATATTGTATTACCTTAGGAAGCTCTTTCAAAATTTGCTTTGCTCAAGGGTGGCAGGAAAGTCACTTAACCTCCTCATTCAAAGAACTATTTGAGCTTCAAATACAGGTACCAGTGACTAAATGCTAGCAATCTTTCCTCTGTTTCTGAATAAATATCTTATATTCTTGTGAGTCCCCAGAAAGATGAGTGAGTCCCCATCCTCCAAATGTCACCAGGTCATATAACTGATAACAAATACTCTAAGATTCAGATAGGATGGGCCTTGAGTCTGATTTAAATTGTTTTTTAAAACTGAAGTACTATGATCTCTATTTTTTTTTTTTTTAACATCTTTATTGGAGTATACTTGCTTTACAATGGTATGTTAGTTTCAGCTTCACAACAAAATGAATCAGTTATATATATACATATATTCCCATATCTCTTCCCGCTTGCGTCTCCCTCCCTCCCACCCTCCCTATCCCACCCCTCCAGGCGGTCACAAAGCACCGAGCTGATCTCCCTGTGCTATGCGGCTGCTTCCCACTAGCTATCTACCTTACGTTTGGTAGTGTATATATGTCCATGCCTCTTTATCGCTTTGTCACCATTTACACTTCCCCCTCCCCATAGCCTCAAGTCCATTCTCTAGTACACCAGTCAGAATGGCTATCATCAAAAAATCTAGAAACAATAAATGCTGGAGAGGGTGTGGAGAAAAGGGAACCCTCTTACACTGTTGGTGGGAATGTAAATTGATACAGCCACTGTGGAGAACAGTATGGAGGTTCCTTAAAAAGCTACAAATAGAACTACCATATGACCCAGCAATCCCACTACTGGGCATATACCCTGAGAAAACCATAATTCAAAAAGAGTCATGTACCAAAATGTTCATTGCAGCTCTATTTACAATAGCCCAGAGATGGAAACAACCTAAGTGTCCATCATCGGATGAATGGATAAAGAAGATGTGGCACATATATACAATGGAATATTACTCAGCCATAAAAAGAGACGAAATTGAGCTATTTGTAATGAGGTGGATAGACCTAGAGTCTGTCATACAGAGTGAAGTAAGTCAGAAAGAGAGAGACAAATACCGTATGCTAACACATATATATGGAATTTAAAAAAAAAATGTCGTGAAAAACCTAGGGGTGAAACAGGAATAAAGACACAGACTTACTAGAGTATGATCTCTATTAAACTCCTAAATGTAGAGTAAGATTTATACTCAATACATGTGGATGTGAATGTCGGGAAAAGGTTTTTGCTAAAAAATAACAGAGTTTGTGAAAAAGTGATGGAATTAGGAAAATGAGTGACTGAATTTTAAGAGTCCAGATCAATAGCAGATATTTGCTTTTTTTAATTTTTGTGGAATAAAAACTTCCCAAATTCAATAGCCACACGAAATGCTCATGTCTTCCACATCTAGAGGCATGACCTTAGCTCCTCTGGCCCTCTCTCCATTTCTGAGTGTGGGTTTCCCCAATTTGTGCAACTTAGAGGTGCTGTTCTCAAGATGCATTAATTTCCTAGGGTTGCCATAACCAGGCAGTTAAACAACAGAAATTAATTGTCTCACAGTTCTGGAGGCTAAAATGTTGAGGTTTCAGGGTTGGTTCCTTCTGAGCACTGTGAGGGAGAATCTGTTCTCCTTCTCTCTTCTAGTTTCTGGTGTCCATCACAACTTTTATTGTTCCTTGGCTGTAAGTGCATCACCCCAATGTGCTTTAGTACTCACATGGCATCTTCCCTATGTGTACATGTCTGTCTCTGTGTCCAAATTTCCCTCCCGCCCTTTTAAGGACACAAAACGTATTGGTTTAGAATCTACCCTAATGACTTTATTTTAGTTTGACTGCCTCTGCAAAAACCTTACTTCAAAATAAGGTCACATTCTGAGTTACTAGGGGTTAGGACTTCAACACGTCTTTCTTTGGGTACCACATAATTCAACCCATAACACAAAGGTATCATCAGAAGATGAGAGGAAAATCTCTCTGATGTTGAGTTACTTTCTTTCTCCCAATGTATTTTCTTTTGATTCTCCCTCCCCCACTCAAAAAAGGGAAAGAAGATAAGAGTCTTGGGCAGTTACTCCTTTTAACAAATTGCTGTCTCTACCTTTTGTTTTTTCTGGTTGCACTGTGTGGCATGCAGGATCTTAGTTCCCTTACCAGGGATCTAACCCATGTCCCCTGCAGTAGAAGCATGGAGTCTCAACCACTGGACTGTCAAGGAAGTCACTTTCTCTACCATTCTAATGATGATATTTTTTTATTCTATGAGAATCTGAAGACAGAGGGAAAAAAACAAAAATTAAAAAAAGAAAATCATTATCACTACTCTAACTCTACATTTACTAATCTTCTCCCCCTATAACAGACAATGAGGGTGTCCTCTCTTTATGAATCTTGGAACTAGGTGGTCTGGATGGTTTGAATTCCATCTTTGCTATCTACTAGTTGAATGAATTTAGTCAACTTGTTTAACATTTGTGCCTTGGTTTCCTCATCTGTAAAATGACAATAATACCAATATATATCACATAGGACAGCCTTGAGAAGTAAATGAATTCATACATGAAAAAGAATTTAGGATTACACACAGCACAGAATTCCACCACCTGTGTATTAGTTATTGTTCTAAGGAATGCTAAAGCTGTTATTGGAAACTTCTATCAGTGAAAGTGCTATGTGACTAGAATACATATTTTGCTAACCTGTAAGGGGTGATATATAAGACCCTCCAAAGAAGGAGTGCTTTAGTAACAAAGCTTAATCTAAACAGCCTTCTAGGGCATTCATTTGCTGAGTGGGACAGCAATTTCAAGACAAAACTGAGTCATACTGGACAATATAGAAGAAAGCCAAAGATGCCATCAGCAGTCTTTCCTCTCTGCCTTTTCTCACAAGTGCTCAATCTTTTCTCTACATTTGGGAGAAATTGTTAAAGAATATTTCTTTAGGGGATTACCAATGTATTAACTTATGTAGAACCCACATTTCTAAGTCTACTAGAACTTTGTCTTAACTCTGCCCTCCAACCAAAGTGATTCTTACCCCTGAAACTTTGATATTTCTTAATCCAAGTATTTAAGATCCACTATGGCTTATATAAACTACTAACACTTGGGTGTTAAACTGCTATAACCTAGTTCCTATGACTAAAATAATTTTTTAAATATGTTGCAAAATAGAAATCTGGAACTCAACTCATTCCCTCGTTGGTAAGTTGGGGATTAATTACACAAAGTTATGCAAACAATCGGTGCCTCAAAAGATGAACAAAGCACTTTATAAAATGACTGAGGCATCTTAGAGGATTGAAATAAGATCCTCACAACATCATAATTTTTTTTTCCTTCCTCCTTCTCTCCCTTCTTTCTTCCCATCCTTGCTTCTTCCTTTCTCACTCACTCCCTGCCTCTTTCATTTTTTCTCTTTCCTTTCCTCATTCCCTTTCTTTCTGTCATCTTACTTATTTAATCTTTTAATTTTCATTTAAATATAAACTGCTATCTTAAAAAAAAAAAAAAAAAAAAACTTTGAAAACAACCTCTACAGGGAAAAACAGTTGAGCTTGTCAGGTCATAGTTGTCTCTCTGCCACTTACTAGATGTCTGACCTTGGGTGAGGTATATAATCTCTTAGGCTTCTGTTTCTTCATCTGTAAAATAAAGTGGGTCAAACTAGGTGATCTTTAATGTCCTTTTCTCTCCTTTAAAAAGTCAGAGTCTAAGTATAGTAACACTGATTCCTGAACTAGTGCCAATTAGCCATTCCATAATTCTATTTAAACCTTGGAAGATATTTGGAAGACTAGAGCCTAAATATAGATGCTGTGAATTGAAAAATATTTTTGTAATTTTCTATGAAAATAGGTTTTTAATAAAAATTGATTATTAAAAGCCAGAAAATATAAAAATGTATAAGAGAAAAAATAGTTATTTCTGTAAAAAAATCATTCTGAGCCTGTGAGCTTCACTGAAGTGAAATGTTTCTACCAAGGAAATTCCATTCTTGTATTTGATTTTTATTCGATTTTAAGACCTTGATAGCTGGAGCCAGAATGTAAATTATTAATACCAGAATTAATAGACATCTGTTACAGAGAGAGGATCAGAATAAAATGATTTATATTTAATTGTGTTGATGTGAGTATACTTAGATCTTTCTTCTCTTTCAATTATAGTTCTTTTATTTCTCTGTAGCCAAGCTTAAATCTTACTGTATGTGACACACTGATATTCGAGAGGCACTAAAGGGTGGCATATCTCTCACACAAATAGTTGAGTGGGGGAGGACATTTAAATGTGTATAACTATTACCCTCAATAAGTGTGTATTACATCCTATTAGCCTTAGTGAGATATTATAATCTAACAGTTCTGCACCATGTTCACATTAATATACAAATGGAATTAGAATACAAAATTAAATGAAAATGAAATTTGGAAGCTAATTGACATTTTTGTCACAAAAGCTCAGAGAAACACTATTTACAGTTTAATGGTAAAAGGCTAATGTGTCATCCTGGGGAGGGGGCCACATCAATCTCAGCTACAGTTATTTCCCCAAGTACAGTGTTAAGTACTGTTTGTGTGTGCAAGTTGCCAGCCTCCCTCACGTAGGTGGCCCCATCACTGCAAACCTGCACTAAATTGCTACCATCCATTATACACAGTGGCTGCCTGGATGGCTGCCTGGCACTGACTTACACAGGCCATCTATTCCTGTCAGAAATATGATATGTCACTGACAAAAGCTTAATTACACCATTAATTAATAGGACAATTTTCAAAATGCCTTGAAACGCAGCTTGACACTCATTAGTGCCATTTATGAATAATTTCTCCTAGGAAATAGTACTCTGAAGAGCACTTTAACACAAAATACAGTTTTAAAGTGAAGGTATCTATAAAACAAAATAAATACGTGGTTGGAAGCTGTTTTTTTTCCCCCGTCTCTCTCAAATGTGACCTATCTGTTCAGCAGTGGCAAAGATATTTTTTTTAAATAATGAAATTATTATTACAGTTTTGCCACAAAATGCCCCATTTTGCTTGTTTTGTGCTCACTTTAGAAATATAGGCACTTGTTTTCACCCTTTTAGAATCTTAATTACTTTTAAAAACACACCATGTTTTAAACTTTAAACAGTAATAAAAATGCATTAACCTCAAAATAGGGTTCTAAATATTTATTGGCATGAAATGTATCTTTTTTCTCTTCCCTCATTTTTCTGTATCTTAGTAATGCCGTGTGTGGCAGGAAGGAAAATCAAATGCGTCAATTCAGTGGGGATCACAATTTCACAATTTATTCTTACTTATCCAGCTTGTGGATTCTTTGATTTACTAAAATTTTGTCATATTTCTTTTAGGTCAGCAACATACCAACTCAGGGCATTTTACCATAGTCCGTGATAAAAATATAAGACATTATTTAATATTAAAACATCATCCCCCCCATAAAATTCCTTTTGACAGTAAAGCCAGCATGCCTAAGTTGTTTAAAGCCACAGCATACTGTGCATAATTAATGCCCTCTTTGTTACTATTTGTTATTTGGCTACGGTAGTTCTATGATTATTGCACTATATTATGGCAAACTGGAAGAGATTGCAAGGCTAAAGCCAAATTGGCCTCTCCCAAAGGATAAAGGAAAGAATTAAACATCTCAGATAAGAAACTGCAACTGGAAATCAGAGATGGGTGACAGAATGAGAATAAGACCTTCTTTATCTAGATATAGAAAATGTCAATGTGTCCAGATGTGACTGGGTTATTGACTGTTAGATTACTCTGCTCCTTTAAATTCCACATCCTACTACCTTTCAAATCTATTGCTCTTCCAATATCTTAGTTCATTCTTTTAAAATCTCTCAGTTGGATTACTGAAACAGACTCTTTTCTGATTTTCTTATTGCCAGTTATGCTTCTATTCAACCTATTTCTACATTACAGAAACAACTAATTTTCTCAGATAAACTGGAAAACAATAATTCTTGACAATAGTAATCTTGAAAGAGAATGGAGAAGTTCATGATCAAATGAGTTTGAAAAACACTGCATAATAAATCTCCCTCTGTGACATCAGTAATGAATGTCAACATATTAATGACACCATGAAGTTATGAATTAAAGAATTCCATTTAATTGTATTTAACCCAGTGGCTGATTTACATATTTGATGACAGAAAGGTTTGCTTTTTGCTCTAAGAAATAAATTTGGTCATGACCTTGTGATGCTTAGCTACAAAGGCTACCAGTTGATTACAGAATAAATTCCCAACTCCTTGGCACTTTATTCAGGTTTCTTTACTATTTAATTTCTTATTACTTGTTCATCCCCACTTGACACTTTCTCTTCCTTCACATTCTTTGTTCAATTGATATTGAACAAATACTAATACATTGATCTTCTCATCTCCCTTTTAAGCCTGCGTATTTGTTGCTCTCTCTGCATGGAAAGTTCTTCCCATCCTTTTCCCAACTACCTTCAGGTTTCAAAAAGCCTACACCAAGCACCAAGACTACGGTACAATCCCCTTGTATGTGGTCTCATAATATTTTTTACTTACTGTTGCTTGTTTTACCTTTTAAGTACACTAGAAAGGTAGCTATTTGAGGGCAGGGACTACAGTTTGCTCTACACTGTGTCTTTATAATCCAACACCATGATAGGTAGGTTAGCTTCTGGATAATTTTATTTGAATAAATCATGTAATAAATTGTTTTTGCAAGATTTAGATTGAAATCAGTAACATACAAAGTTAGTTCAAAGAAGAGGGAAGGCTGAAAAAATTAATTTTTCAAATTTAGAAGACCTTGAGTTTTGTGCTGGTCAGATAATAAATAAACCTACTGGGTTATCTTTGGCAAGTCACTCAACGTCTCATTCTCAATGTTATAGAGAGAATTTAGAATATGGAAGGAAAGAGTAAGGAAGAACAATAAAGAATACTTTGTGTTTACAGACATGGAAAATCAGATTTCTTCACTTCTATTTTTATGACTTTTTCTGTCTTCAGTTTTAACATAGGTCTTGTTTGCAGGTTAATTTCTATTGTTTGTTGTTGTTGTTCTTGCAGCCTTAAACACAAGGACAAAAAGAATGCATAATTGTGATGTATTCATAGCAGAAAGGAGTTAAATCACCTGTCCTAAGATCTGCTCACTCCCTTCACCAGGAGGATGTCCCCAGGGAAAAGGAAAGATGGTAAGTGGTTAAGTTTAATCTCCTTGTAAGCAGGACTCCCTTATAAGTAGACAAATAATGATATTTGCTTGGAGAAGGAGAATTTATCTATGAAATGTCCTTGGCAAGATGACCCTCTATGGATCAATTATAGTAAATAGAACCCAGAATCTATGAAGCTGACTTTCTGGAGAATGTCACATAAGCTATTCAAAATTCTGGAGTATAAGATGGAGATGTTTAGTAACAGAAATCTTCCCACTATGCGAGGGGCCTCACTGGAAAACTCATTTAGAAATCTTACCTATTCTGAGCCAGAGGGGCAAGTCCAGCGCAGGGAGAGGAAACTTGAAGACCTGGCCTTGATGTTCCTCTCCTGTCTAGGCTTCATCTGAGCCTCCTTCTTGATCATCTTTATTCTTGAAAATGTTTATACTAAGATCTCCAATTCCTCTGAGTCTGACAACTTTTCTGATCCTGTGTGTTTTCTCAATAAGGCAAATCGTTTTGATTTCCTTAAGCCTCCCAACTGTGGTTTGTTACTGTTGTTTTGAGGTTTTTTTGTTTTGTTTTTGCCTCTCCATGATGCTGTCCCTTTCCTCCCTCTTATCTTCTCATGTCTTAAACTCTGAAATGCTTCAAAGTTAAAACAACTGATACTAATTTAACTGGGCTATTCACATTTTTTAAATAGCTATTAAAGCACTGAGCCTAAGGGAACAATACTGATAGTAGAATCTGAATGGCTTTGTTAGTATACATTTTATTGTTCCATTATTTTATCAACTAAACTAAAACTGTTGCTGACTTCTCTGCAGTTCTTAAGGTGTGTATGGAATAATTCTCCATACCCAAACCAAATTTTTGGTGGGGACCATCTGTCACTGCAGGGTACCAAAATGTTAGACTACCTCATGTCTATATTAGCATGCTAATTTTATATTGGCCAGCTTACCAATTATCCTTTTTAATTAAATAACACTGAAGTCCAGTTTGTCTGTAATTTCTAACTCTAGAAAGTAGTGTTAACCATCAAAATTTGGGCATCAGTTACTTTAGAATAGAGTGTTTTTAAAATTTCTTTCTTTATTCATATATTTATTGGTGGATGTGTTTTTATTTATTTTTTAATTTTTAGTGAAATATAGTTAATTTATAGTGTTGTGTTAACCTCAGATGTACACTAAAGTGAGTAGAGTGTTTTAGTGTGTTTCAAATAACATTGCATAGAAAGCCCTTCCTGTTTACATATTGCATCCCTTTGGGACTTCCCAGACATTTTCCTTCAATCCTTGAAATAGGGTCATAAAATCATTACTAATTTTTTTAAAAAAGGAATAAAATTATTTCACTGTAGGAAGGCATACTGATAAGCAAGATAATTAGCTCAAAAATGGCTAAGGGCTGGAAGAAACAATGTTACAATAAATGATTGATGGGCATTGCTATGTCCTAAGGAATTAAAGAGGATACAAATATAACCAACACTTATTGTACATGTATAAGCACCACACAGTGAAATGAATTCTTTATAAACATTAGCTAATTCATCCTTGAGTTGACCTTTGAGATGATTGTTTTTATCTTTATATTATAGATAAGAAATTTGAAACCCAGAGAATTTAGATTCCTTCAACAAGTCATCACAGTTGGCAAGTGATAGAGATGGGATTCAGATCCAAATCTTTCTAAATGCAAAACCCATGCACATAACCATTAAATTCTTCAATTGCATTACATTATGCATTAAAAATAACAATACTTTCTAGCCCACAATTTTAGTTTAGATGTGACTTGTTTGAGTACAGGATAACAGAAAGCTCTATAGTTAAGAGTAAAGTCTGGATCTTCTTAAACCAAAGCCCATGTTCTTTTGACCATTTTATGTTTCTCTCAACTCAGAATCATAATCACAGATTTGGAAGGGGCTTAAAGGATCAGCTAATATGTAAGACTCTTCCCTGAGTATGTCTGATATAAAGCATCCTCCAAGACCCGTTTTCCATATAGATAGTCTGCATCTCCATTTTGCAAACAAATGATGCTTGCTCTATGCTGAAAAACAAGACCAAAAACAAAACAAAACAAAAATCAAACTTAACCAAATTTTACAAATAAACTCATGTGTTGTTTCTAAGTGAATAATTCATATATTTAATATATTTGACTAAAAGTTTTATGAGTTTCAGGAATTCATTATCCTAATCACACTGTTCACTGTCCTAGACAATTTTACCCCCCTTTTGCTGTGTTCCAATTACTTTTCTTTATCATGTTATCTCTTACTTTTCTTTATAATATGTTATCTGTTAGTAAATCATTGCTGCCTGTTTATCAACTTTAAGGGAGAAAAAAATGGCTTGCTATTATAATTTGAGGAAATATAACTTTGTCATGTGGTGTAAATTTGAGGGATAAGGGGTATCATACAAGTCCCTGAGTTAGTCTCTCCTCTCTCTGTCTCTTACTGGTTTAATTTAATTTAATTTTATCTTATTTTATTTTATTTTATTTTATTTGTGTCTTAGCTGGGGTTAAGTAGAAAAGGGCCTTTAGACAATTAAGATGCAAATGGCACATTTTACACCATAGGCAGATTCTTCACAGATTGACTTATTAAAAATGCATGTATATTTTTATATCTGTGGTTAAAGACTAAATTCACCACATAATTGTTCATATTTCTGCAGTACATTGAGAAGTTATAGAGAATTTATCAATATTGCCCTGCTGCACTTTGTTCTTCAGCAGCAATTTGTCTATTGTAAATTGCTCTCATTTCCTTTCAGTTAATTTTGTACAACAGGAACCAATTCATTTTGACCTTAGTCTTCAGTGAAGGATTCATGAAGATTGATAATGTGCATAACATTTTCTCTAGACACTTACACATGCTCGTCTTAATTACCAAATAGAAGAAAAGAAAGAAAACAAGGAAATATAATATAAATATGATATTACTTAAAGCTCACCAGATATCTGGTAGTATATAATTGATGGTATCTCTAACAACCAAGTTACACTAGACAGTTCCACATCTATTTTAATGGCATGTCTACATTATGGTATTATGTTACCTTTCATATAAAATTTCACTGTACTAGAAGGAAATGCCACCAGTTTGGGGGGTCATTTTTGAGTTACTGGTTTTTATTAATTTATGGTTTTGTTACAATGCATTAAATTTAATGAGCTGCATAATGGGGAAGAATGCTTAACTTGAAACTAGTATCAGCCATGTAACTAGTTAACTTTGAATTTGATCAAGATACTTTCCATTTTACTTTCCTGAGATTTCGAATCAGATCAATAGGCTTGCCCTGGTAGACACAATGGAATATTATAGGAAATAGTTACATAACATCTGTTGTTAGTTGTAAAGTTATCAGAGATAGTACAGGAGGAGTTTATGGAGTTTGAAAGATAGGAAGGAAGTGAATATTGAGGAAGAATATAATTAAAATCTAGCACAATGTATGTGCTTTAGCCCTGTGGATAGCGATTTAGACCCTGTGATATCAAAGTTTGCTAGATCCTTAATGTCCTATCATTGTTGAGTTGTAAACTGAGATAAAATCATGAAAAGCTAGAAACAAAAGCTAGTTAGAGCCTGTAGACCTGCTTTTATTTTACTTACTAAGTAATTTATTATTTAGAACCCCCTTCACATATATTTCATGGGAGAAGCTAGGATGGCAGGGTGGGAAATGATGAACAAAATCACAGTGGTGACCCAATTAACAGGGGAGTCTACAATAAACTGTGTGTTACTGGTGGTGCTGTCAAGTCCTGTTCCATGAAGGTTATTGTTTACCCTGAGAATATGTATGTTACAGACTTTATCTGTTTGGCTCTAAAGCTTTTCCCCTTTGCAATCTTTTAGGGTATTGCCTGTGATGTACGGCACATTCTGGTGTAATGCTTATTAAAAAATAAAATTGTTCTTTTTCTCTAACACCTTTACAGAGAGGTTTTCTGAGTTGGGAGAAGATTTTGGTTTTAATTGTATTTCCCCAACAAATAGCAATGTGTGTGTGTGTGTGCACATGTGTTCATGTGCTCATTTTGGAAAATATCAAGGGCAAAATTGAGGATGCTTCTACAGTTGACACTTGAACATGAAGTGGATGTCAACACCTGCCCCGTCAAAAATCCACATATAACTACAATCTGCACTTTGCGTCAATGGTTCCAAATCTGTGGACTCAACCAACCAAGGGTTGTTTAATAATGTAGTATTTATTTTTAAAATCCATGTATAAGTGGACCCACACATTTGTAGCATTTATTTTAAAAAATCCACGTGTAACTGGACCCACACAACTTAAGGACATGTCATTCAGAGCTTAACTCTACATTACATATATATTGTATTCAGTCCACATGGCTAATCTGTTCTATTAACTACTACATACATATAGAACCCATTGCCCATAAATAACTGGTTAACAGTTTGATATTAAACTTTTATTTAAGAGGATGTATAAAATCAAAATTCTCATTAATTTTTAACATGGGATAATGTATATGCCAAATTTAACAAAGATTGTCCAAAATCACAGTTATGATAATTCACATTTTAAATAGTTCTGTAACTTATAGCTATCTATTTTTGAAATAAGTTTCTAGGCCCACGATAGGGCAGCTCCTGCCCAGAGTGTCATATCAGCAAACTGAAGCTTAGATGACTTTCATGTCCCTGTAAATACTCCTCTTGGCCAGAAATGCAACATATTCATTCAGTCAGCCAATCCCCAGACACTGAGCTAACTCTGGGCTCTGTATTTATTTCTTTTTTCCTTCTTACCGGAAGCAAGTTTGACTCTGTGGCCCCAAACAATCAGGTATTTTCTATTTATCTCTCTTGTTTTATATTCTTTATCCTGTAAGCCTTCCTGCCTTCTGCCCCATGTTGCAGTTCTACAAAAGGACACTGTCCACTTCATCAAGTATTAAATGAATTTGTTTGCATCACATAAATTGTTTTCTTTAATCCATTTTAACACTATTTGAAAAGAAATTCATTATTCAGTCTATTGAAGACACATAGATGGGTACTAGGTCAGATCAGAGATTCTGGAAATTAGGTGGCAGTTATTCTTCCTACAGAAAAGTAAAGTATATAGGATCGCTATAGGCAAAATTCAAAAATCTAAAAAGAGTTGCCTCAGTTAGTTGCAAAAGTTAATATGGGACATAATTAGAATGACTATTGTAAAGTCACCTGATATTATCATCTTGAATGAAATACTCTTTAGAATACATCCCAGTTTTGTGTAATAGTATGAGACTGTAGGTCATGTTTTCTGATTAAAAATACAAGTTTTGAGGGGACAGTTCAGGAAATAGCCAGAAATGTGTTAAAATTTCTTTCTAATATCTAATATATACATTTTTAAAAGACTGGAAATTTCCAGTTACAAATTGCATATTTACCATACATTTATCTCTTCTCTTCCCCAGAATCCTATTAAAAAGAGGAGTTGAGGCAGATGTATCACTTCTACTGTTTTTGTATAAACCTTTTAAGCTCAACTTATTGCCTCTTTCACAATGATTTAAAACATCATTTGCCAAATACCTATTTATTTCAATTTAGAATTCATTTGTTCAAACTTTCAGATATTTTCCCACTTTCCTTGTAACCTACAAAAAAAAATTTCCTTTGGACTATTTGATCCTTGACTATTTTGGAATTCTAAAAAAAAAAACAAAAAACAAAAACACTGGACTTTATCATTTGACTAATGATATCATGTTACTTTTTGAGGACTGATACATGACTGAAATAGAGTGATTAAAATCTAACAGAAGAAAATGCCAGCTTACAACATCTTCAAACCTAGAATCATCTTCTTTGTGCTCCCTGAGTCTCAGTTTGATTTCTCTCACACCATGATTTAAATGTTACTATGAAAGGAAAGACAAAAGACAGCGTTAGGTAGACTATCTACCATTTGAATTAATCTTGCTAATACTTTTCTCCAGCAGTTTAAGTTTTCAAAGGATGAATGCATTTTCTTTCCAAATCATAGTATGAGAAGAACTATTATGTCTCTGTAAAATCTCACATATATGGCCCCAAATACTCTTTTTATGGAGTTATCATTTGGTTTAATGAGCACAGTTATGCACTGAGGAGTACTTACCTCTGTCATAATGTGTCATATCATCAATTCCAGAATAAATGGATCAGCTAAGGAACTGATATCAGCAGTAGGCTGGTCATTTTATTATAAAATTAACTTTAGTATCCAAAGAGCTTAAGCCATATGCAAATTGCCTAAATTATTATCTTTAATGAATTTATTTCATTTTGATGTGTTGCTCATCAAAATTTTGTATGTGTTCATTTTGTTCACTTTTTTGGTGGTTAAAATAGTTGAAGACAAATATTTGTTTTTGAAGTTTTCATTAAATGCTTGGTAACAAGGCAGAATGTAAGGAGATGTACTTTAAAAACATAATTAGCATTAATTGGATTTGCAAATATAAATCATGAAACACAAGTGTTGTGAAATTTCCCTACAAGCCAATGTCTATAGGAATATTTGGATTTGACTTAAAAAAAATTAAATAGAATCACCAATATAAATAGTTTTAAGATATTGAGGTAGGTAAAGAAAATAAAACAATAGCTGTCTCGAGAGCAATCAAGCAATTTCAAAGGCAAAAACTCTGAGTCAGGAAACTAGAAAATTTGGAATGTATTGCATGGTGCCCAAATCGGGTTATTGGTTGAGTCTATCTTTTGGGTTCTTTGACTTTCTCTAATATTTAATTTGAAAATTTAAAATAAGCAATAAACCAGTGGTTTGACTGACCACATGTAGGGGATGTGACACTATCCAGACTGGTACTTCAAAAATGTCTATTTGGCTAGCTGAGCTGATACTTGAAAATTATACCACATTCCACACTGAAATGTATATTCCTGGATAGTCACTCCTCTTCAAAGAAGAATGGCTTGATGGGACTGGAAAGGCCAATACAAATTATGCTGTTGCCCCCTGAATATTTTGTACCTTGTAAAAGCTAATGGAGCAGTCTTTTCTTTCTTTTTTTTTAAATTGAGGTATAGTTGCTTTACAATGGTGTGTTAGTTTCAGCTGTACAGCTAAGTGAATCAGCTATATGTATACATATATCCCCGATTTTTTGGATTTCCTTCCCATTTAGAACACCACAGAGCACTGAGTAGAGTTCCCTGTGCTATACAACAGGTTCTCATTAGTTATCTATTTTATACATAGTAGTGTATATATGTCTATACCAATCTCCCAATTAATCCCACCCTCCCTTTCCCCCCTTGGTGTCCACACATTTGTTCTCTATGTCTGTGTCTCTATTTCTGCTTTGCAAATAGGTTCCTCTGAACCATTTTTCTAGATTCCACATATATGATTAATATACAATATTCATTTTTCTCTTTCTGACTTACTTCACTCTCTGTGATAGTCTCTAGGTCCATCCATGTCTCTACAAATGACCCAATTTTTCTCCTTTTCACACATATTCCATTGGATATATGTGCCACCTCTTCTTTATCCATTCACCTATTGATGGACATTTAGGTTGCTTCCATGTCCTGGCTATTTTAAATAGTTCTGCAGTGAACATTGGGATGCATGTGTCTTTTTGAATTATAGTTTTCTCAGGGTTTATGCCCAGGAGTGGGATTGCTGGGTCATATGGTAGTTCTATTTTTAGTTTTTAAGGAATCTCCATACTGTTCTCCATAGTGGCTGTATCAATTTACATTCCCACCAATAGTGCAAAAGAATTCTCCTCTCCACACCCTCTCCAGCATTTATTGTTTGTAGATTTTTTGATAATGGCCATTCTGACCGGTGTGAGGTGATACCTCATTGTAATAAATAGACATTTCTCCAGGGAAGACATACAGATGGCCAAGAGACTCATGAAAAGATGTCCAACATAACTAATTATTAGAGAAATGGAGCAGTCATTTTAATCTTTATTGATATCTGATAGATAATCAGCACCTTGTTAAATTATATTATGTCATAATGGTAATTAAAAGTTTCTAATTTTAAAATAGATGAACTAAAATAAAACATTTTTATAAATAGAAGAGTATTATGTTGTGAATTATAATATTTAACAAGTTTCTTAGCAGGTAAATTTAAAATAAGATAGGGAAATTTTTTATTTTGTAATTTATATGTTTCTATGGTATTAATTTAATACAATGAGTTTACATTATTTTTACAATTAGAGAAAAGAGAAATGTATGAGGAACTATGTGAGTATTGTATTCTTCTATGTAGCACTTTATATAGTAAAGAGCATGAATATATAGTTTTGAAAAAAAAAATAGAAGTGAAAAGGCTTTATGGTGAGATCTTGCATGAATGCTGTTTTAGATTTAAGCTATCTGGGAACTCTATTTCCTAATTAGAGAAAATAGGGATTGTTCCTGTAGGCTTATTCAATTTGAAGATCATTCTAAGGATTCAGTTTTATTACAATAATATCTGGGCTTAACCAGGTTGTACCAATGGGAGTGAGATCCATGCCCCAGTGGCAAACATTGAGGAAAAAAGAAACAGAATTTTTTAAAATAAAATTTTGAAAACCAGACCATCTCCAGGAGGGCATGATACATTATGTTTTTGACCTGAGAAAGTTATAGGATGGAGGTTATTTGTTGAAGAGCACATGTAGAGAGAATCCATGGCAAAAATATTATTTTTCTACCAGAAAATAAACTATCCAGAGACCTAACGAAACTCAACCAACCACAGGGGGCCATTCATTCTGAGACAGATTCTTACAGCTAGAGAAGCAGAACTAAAGTCAGTCAAAGGCCAGAGATCCAATCAGAGAAATGTCAGTTTGAAAAATAGTGAGAAAAAGTAGCATGTGAGACGGGAGTTTCAAAAACTCCTTGGCATTTGCCTGGACAAAAAAATGTAATGGCTTTAGCAGAGTTTCTGTTTTCTTTGTAGATGAATAGATTTGGGGAAGAACTGGCAGATAATGATGAGCTGGGAGGATAAGTGAAGAGGCAGCCTTTGGTGATTAGAAGGGCAGAGATCCAGAACAAATGTGGAGGACACTGTCTTCATTTTATCAAATGACAAGTTTGAACACACAGAAGAAGACAAGAAATTCCCAATTGAAAAATTCTGTTTTTTAAAGAATTATGAGAAAAACAAAGATAGTAAACTAAAGGTAGAGAAGCAATCATGGGGGGAAGAAAGTACTGAGTAAAAGTGCTAAGCTGAGCAGCATTGAGGAGAGGGGAAAACTAGGATTAGCGGAGGAAAGTAGTAATATCACCAGGCGGTGTTGACAAACCTTGAATTTGTTTTCCAAGTTATGTGTCTCAATACAGAGAAAGAAGTTGCAATTACAAAGGAGAGTGTAAAAGAGGGTAAGGGAAGCACAGATTTAAGTATTTATAATAATTAATGTGAAATATAAAATAGACGGAGAGGGGAATGAGGAAAACTTGCAGCTGAAGAATTCAGAAAAACTTTTTCTACTGCAGTTTAAGTTGGCTGTCTTGATTGGGCTGAAGGTTGGAATATTTACCCTAGGATTTAGAAAAATGTCTAACAAGCTCTGTAGCTCAATATAGCTTCCCAGTAGTTTTAGTGAATTTCCAATTCATGGTGAAAGATGTGGAGCCTCAACTGAGAACGTATTTGATTGAACAGCAAATTAAACCCAAATAAAGTGCTTCATTATTATTATTATTATTATTACTACTACTACTGCTTTTATTATTGGTCCCACAAATAAACCTGTTTGTAGCTAAATTCCATGCAGAGGTACCACAATCTTCATTAACGTAATAATATAAGCCACAGGTTTTTTTGTTTGTTTTTTTTCAAAATAAGGCATTAACTATGCCATCAGTTATATGGATTTTAAGCCACATAGATCTTCTTTTAATGTGAAATATTAAAAGAATTTAACGTGAAATATTAAGAGGGAGGTATGCTATTTATTATCTTGCTAATGATGTCAAATTTGATTTCTCTGCCATTCAAGTACTCTTGAAAGTCTGCTGATACAGCTGATATTTGAGAGCATGAGGAATAAGTTTGCTCTTGTTGCCTCAAAGTATTCCAGGATGCATCATTGTATTAAGTTAGCTCATTGGAAATGACATACCTGAACCACACTCCTCTGCCTGCCCCCGCTTCAGATTGTCTCTACTGAAAAAATTGTCATTTATGCTCAGTCTTCACCCAGAGGTACTAGTAAAGCAGTAAAAACAGAAATGTCTCTTACTATAAAGAATGTGATTGATTTTGAACTTGCTGTACACTCTGCAAAAGCCTCTATGGCAGATCTCTCTAAGAAGCTCGTTACTGGAAGGGATATTTCTCTTGATGATGTAGTCTAGTTTGGGCTACTACGTGAAAGTTCCCTAACACGTTAGTTTACTCCTTTGCCCTGTCTGCTAAGTTCCTGACATTTTCCCCTTGCTTTATCTATTTTTATTTTTTGTTTTGCTTATTCTCTTTTTTTCCTAGTTGATTTTGTAACCAAGGATCTATCTATAAGCAACAGAGTAAACCAGCAGATCATTCAGATTACCATAGTCAAATTATTTTTATTGTTTTTTTTTTTTTTGTATCATTAATTTTGAAATCATTGCGGGACTTCTGGCACATTTTAAGGGGAATTTCAGGTACTTATTCTCCTAAATACATAAAATAGTAATTCACCAAACATAACCTACTTGTTATTTGAGTTTAAGATGGTAACTGTGACTTTGCCTCATAGACTTTTAAGTGATTCTGCTCTGTGAAATGAAGAAACACTGAAATTTACCTTATCATGGTACTCACCATACTTAAACCAGTGCTTTCCATTTTCATCTTGTAATTTCTTTTTATAAGAGTAGATTTAGACGATTCAAGTTTTTATGTACCCATATATGTATGTGTAGTGGTTTTATAAGAATTTGAAAATTCAAGACCCACTCAATAACAATGTTAATATTGTGTTAAAGTGATAAATATAAATATCATACAAAAATTACATCTGAGAAATGTTTAATTTTATGCGGAATTTAAACAGGCAGGAGATTAGAAGTCAGCCAAATATTAATAAAGTTTTTTAAAATTGTTTTCAAACTTATATCTTGTCTAAAAGATAATACCACAAGACCAATTCAAAAACAAATCAGGCAGGACTTCCCCGGTGGCACAGTGGTTAAGAATCCACCTGCCAATGTAGGTGACATGAGTTTGATTGCTGGTCAGGGAAAATCCCACATGCCACGGAGCAACGAAGCCCATACGTCACAAATACTGAGCCTGTGCTCTAAAGCCCGCGAACCACAACTACTGAGCCTGCGAGCCACAACTACAGAGCCCGCATGCCTAGAGCCTTTGCTCTGCAGCAAGACAAGCCACCACAATAGGAAGCCCATGCACTGCAATGAAGAATAGCCCCCGCTTGCCACAACTAGAAAAAGCCCGTGTGCAGCGACCAAGACTCAACACGCCCCCCAAAATTTTTTTAATTAATTAATTAATTAAAAAAAAAAAGAAAAAGAAAAATCAGGACAGTTTTCTTTAATTCTAAGTCTCATTCCCCATAGGGAACCAATCACAAATATTTTTTGTTGTTTTCAATTTTTTGACTGCAAATTTCTAAGTAAAATGTTCTCCATCCTTCATTCTCTCCCACTGTCCTGTGGGTATATATGCCAACTCTCTTTGCTTTTTTTCAGTTTTAGATATTATCTCTGTTTATTTTTTGTGTCTAATACAGACATAGAAGATTAGTATCAAATACCATCTCTCATATCCAACTCAAAATCACATTTCCCCTTCTGCTATACTCCCATTATAATAGATTAGAATTTGTAGCTAAATCTATATTTGGCTTTCATAAAATTACAATTTGCAATTTAGACTACTTGACCTGCACAGTATGTTAGCATTTTCAGTTTTGATACAATTTTAGCTTGTTCTTCATCGTTCATATATTTTTTTTGTTTAACATCTTTATTGGAGTATAATTGCTTTACAATGGTGTGTTAGTTTCTGCTTTATAACAAAGTGCATCAGCTATATGTATACGTATATCCCCATATCTCCTCCCTCTTGCATCTCCCTCCCACCCTCCCTATCCCACCTCTCTAGGTGGTCACAAAGCAATGAGCTGATCTCACTGTGATATGCAGCTGCTTCCTAGTAGCTATTGATTTTACATTTGGTAGTGTATACACGTCCACGCCACTCTCTCACTTTTTCACAGCTTACCCTTCCCCCTCCCCTTATCCTCAAGTTCATTCTCTAGTAGGTCTGTGTCTTTATTCTTGTCCTGCCCCTAGGTTCTTCATAACCATTTTTTTTTTAGATTCCATAAATATGTGTTAGCATACAATATTTGTTTTTCTCTTTCTGACTTACTTCACTCCATATGACTGACTCTAGGTCCATCCACCTCACTACAAATAACTCAATTTCATTTCTTTTTAGGGCTGAGTAATATTCCATTGTATATATGTACCACATCTTTATCCATTCATCCAATAATGGACACTTAGGTTGCTTCCATATCCTGGCTATTGTAAATAGAGATGCAATGAACATTGTGGTACATCACTCTTTTTGAATTATGGTTTTCTCACAGTATATGCCCAGTATGAATAGTTCATACTTTTTACTTACTAACATTTAGTTCTGCGCACCATGATTATTTTAACCTCTTTTTCACTGTTTCCTTGCTTAAGATTTTCCCTTTTTAACAGAATCATGGTCCCTTAGAATAGTCAAGATTTTGTCTCAATTTTTTTCATTTTCTAGTTTTTTTGTAAGAAGTTCTATGACAGTTTGACTCCTGATTTCTTTCTTTTCTCTTTCTCTCTACATAATTCTCTAGAATATTTCATGCATCACTATTTTTTTTTTTAATTTTAGTTAATGTGTCTTGGAATGAAGTAATTTTTTTCCATTCTATTGTATTATTGAATTTTATTTTATTTAACTTTTATACAGCAGGTTCTTATTAGTTATCTATTTTATACATATTATTGTATATATGTCAATCCCAATCTCCCAATTCATCTCACCACCACCCCTCTCCCCTGGTTTCCTGCCTTGGTGTCCATACATTTTTTTCTCTACATCTGTGTCTCTATTTCTGTCTTGCAAACTGGTAATATTCCATTGTTTATAGGTACCACATCTTCTTTATACATTCATCTGTCGATGCACGTTTAGGTTGTTTCCATGACCTGGCTATTGTAAATAGTGCTGCAATGAACATTGGGGTGCATATGTCTTTTTGAATTATGGTTCTCTCTGGGTATATGCCCAGTAATGGGATTGCTGAGTCATATGGTAGTTCTATTTTTAGTTTTTTTTTTTTTTTTTTTTTTTTTTTTTTTTTTTTTTGTGTT